>NW_006921729.1:6507248-6511165 GCF_000298275.1 Orycteropus afer afer
ATATATATATTTGTTGTTGTTATGTGCTGTTGAGTCGGACCTGACTCATAGTGACCCCTCCTTGGGTTTCCGAGGCAGTATCACCATGGAAGTAGATTGCCCCATCTTCCTTCCGAGGAGTGGCTGGTGGGTTATATCTGCCATTAGACTCCTGCAATATTACAACTTAGGCCTGAATTCTTTTTCAGTTCTTTCTGCTTGAGAAATGCTAAGCATGTTCTTCCCCTCCCCCTTTTAATTTCACACCCAGATTACCAGCCCCAATAATAAAAAACTCTCTTCCCCTCCCATCCCTGTGATTATCCCCTCCCTGTGCCCTTCTTAACTATGCATTCCTGTCTGTCCAGCTTTTTCTCTCTATGAATGCTGCCCCTCTGGTGTCTCATGGCTGGTTCCACTAAGTAGTGCATCTCCCCAGAGTAGGTGGGTGTTCTTGGGGTAGGTGTTCTGTAAGTAGTCTTTCTACTGTTGGGCTGAGAGCCAATCCATGGGAATGAGTCCATTTCTAGGCCCAAAGGTAACCAGGGGCCATAGTCTTGGGGATTCCACCAGTTTCTATCCAACCAATAATTCTGGTCATTTTGTGTTTTTAATTTTATTTCACATTTCTCCTCCCACTCTATCCAGGATCTTCAGTTTTGATCCCTTTCCAAGTGGTTGGCATTGGTAGCCCAGCACCATCTAGTTCTTCTGGTTTCAAGATCATGAAGGCTGAGGTCCTTGTAGTCCATCTTATCCTCAGACTAATTGTTTCCAAAAGACTTTGATTTTCTTCACTCTTCTTTGATTCACATGAAAGGAGACCAATAGCTGCATCTTAGATGGCTGCTCAAAAGCTTTTAAGACGCCAGTCACTACTCACCATAGTAGGTTGTAGAACAAGATTTTTATGTACTATCTTGTGCCAATTGAGCATGATGTCCCCTGTGACTATGGTCCTGAGTCTGCAGGCCCAGTGATTCTCTCTCTCAAGGTGTTTGGTTGTCTCTGAGAAGTTACTCCAACTCTGTCTTCTATTGCTTCTGTAATTTATGTGGCTAGTTTTGTAGCACAAGCATATATATAAGATTATCTTCAGCCAAATCTATCTTTGGTCTAGGGTATACTCCTGTTTGCTTACCCCCATCTGATCTTCTCACTTGTCTATACATTTATCCATAGCCTGGTGTTTGGTGTTAGTGGTAATGCACTATTATGCATGTGACAGTATTTGCCTCTGTTGTCTATATCTTATGTGCACATTTCAGTGTTCTTCCTTTCCCCAATGCCATCATGCTGGTCACAGACTCTTTCCATATCATCCTTTCCCTCTGCAAAATCAATATGTGACACCCAGCTAGTATGAAACTTTCCCTCCCCTTCTCTACTGTTCCCAGTAATGAACAAAGTGATTTTCCTTCCCTGAGTAAACCTTCCTTGACTTTTTACAAAAATGGGCTCATACAATAGTTGTTCTTCTGCAATTGACTTATTTCACTCAGCATAATGTCCTCCAGGTTCATCCACGTTGTGAGATGATTTGTGTATTCTTCATCTTTCTTCTTTAAGGAGCTCTGGTGGCATAGTGCCTAAGGCACTTGACTGCTAATCAGAAGACTGGTGGTTCAAACCCACCAGCCACTCCTCAGAAGGAAGATGGGGCAATCTACTTCCATAGTGATACTGCCTTGGAAACCCAAGGAGGGGTCGCTATGAGTCGGGTCCAACTTGATGGCACATAACAACAACATCATTCTTTAATGTTGCATAGTATTCCAACGTGTGAATGTACTGTAGTTTGATTATCCATTCATCTGTTGATGGGCATTTAGGTCACTTTCATGTCTTTACAATAGTGAATTGTGCTGCAGTGAACAGGGGTGTGCATATGTCTGTTTGTGTCTTGCCTCTCACTATTTTAGGATATATTCCTGGTAATGGAATTGTGGATCAAATGGTATTTCTATTTTCAGTGTTTTAAGGAAACACCATACCATGTTCCATAATGATTGTATCATTTTGCATTCCCACCAGCAGTGTATGAGAGTTCTAATCTCTCCACATCCTCACCAGCATTTGTTATTTTCTGTCTTGTTGAACTTTGCTATTATTGGTGGAGTGAGATGATATCTCATTGTTGTTTTGATTTGCATCTCTCTAATGGCTAATGATTGTGAGCATTTCCTCGTGTGTTTGTTGGCAGTATACCTTCTTCAGTGAAGTGTCTGTTCATGTTCCTTGCCCATTGTTGAATTGGGTTGTTTGTCTTTTTGGTAGATAAGTCCCTTGTCAGATATGTCATAGCCAAATATTTTTTTCCAATCTGTAGGTTCTTATTTTACCCTTTTGGAGAAGTCTTTCAATGCGCATAAGAATTTAATTTTTAAAATGTCCCAGTCATCTAGCTTCTCTTCCACTGCCTGTGCATTTTGGGTTATACTTGATAGTCTATTTATGCTGTAGATTATAGCCCCTAGATTTGCCTCTATTTTATCTTTGATGAGCTTTATAGTTTTGGGTTTTACATTTAAGTCTTTGATCCAACTTGAATTCATTTATGTGTGTGCTGTGAGGTATGGGCCTTGTTTCATTTTTCTGCAAGTGGATATCCACTTTTGCCAGCACCATTTATTAAAGAGGCTATCTCTCCTCCATTTAATGGATTTGGTCCTTTGTCAAAGACCAGCTGTCCATAGATGGATGGGTCTATTTCTGGGTTTTCTATTCTGTTACATCAGTCTATCTGTCTATCATTGTATCAATACCACACAGTTTTAACTACTGTGGCTATAATAGTAGGTTTTGAGATCTGGGACTGTGAGAACTCCTACTTTGTTTTCTTCTTCAGCAGTATTTTGCATATCCGAGATCTCTTTCCTTTCCATATGAAATTAGTAATTGGTTTTTCCATGTCCTTAAGAAATGTTGATGGAATCTGGATTGGGATTGCATTGAATGTGTAGATTGCTTTGGGTAATATTGACATTTTCACAATATTCAGTCTTCCTATCCAACAAGGCAGGTTCTTCCACTTACATAGATCCCCTGTAGTTTCTTGTAGTAGTGTTTTGTAGTTTTCTTTGTATAGTTCTTCTGTGTCACTGGTAAGATTTATTCCTAAATATTTTATCTTTTTGGTAGTGCTCTGGTTACCTAGTGCTGCTCTGACAGGAATATACCACAAATGGGATGGCCTTAACAAACAGGAGTTTATATTTACAATTTGGAGGCTTTAAGTCCAAGTTCAAAGTGCCAGGCTCTAGGGGCTGGGTGAAAGCCCCTCAATCTTGGAGTCCAGCTCTGCCTCCTGCTCCTGGCCCATGGTAGCTAGAGGCCTTTCTTCACTCAGACAGCTGCCGGCTGCTGAGGCTGAGAAACCCCAAGACTGACAAGTAAAAAGGCACAGTCCTGTTGTTACCAAACCACATGGCAGGCCATTAACTTAATTCCATTGTAAGTCCCAAGGTCAGCAGAGCATAGCAGGCTGCTGAGCAGCAACACGGCTACATGCAGGGTCCAAGTGTGCCATAGGCTACAGACCATTCCCAAGGCTTCTCCCTAAATACAGGAAGGAGACCACATCCCAAAGGCAGCTACTCAGCTGCTTGTGGTAGATCCCACCATAGAGTTGATTGGCAGTCTCATCATGGGGAATAACTACCACCAGCTGCGCAGCCACCCAACCAGGCCCAGCCAAGTTGACACACAAACATAACTCCCACAGTCGCTATTGTAAAAGGTATTGTTTTCCTTATTTTCTTTTCAGAGGTCTCTTTGTTGATGTAGAGGAATCCAACTGATTTTTGTATGTTGACCTTGTATCCTGCCACTTTGATGAATCTTTCTATTGTTATTGTTGTTATTTGCCATCGAGTCGGCCCCGACTCATAGCGACCCCTCCTTGGGTTTCCGAGGCAGTATCACTACGGAAGTAGGAT
>NW_006921729.1:6511520-6513768 GCF_000298275.1 Orycteropus afer afer
TTCTATCCCTATTTTGCTGAGAGTTTTGAACAAGAATGGGTATTAGATTTTATCAAATGCCTTTTCTGCATCGATTAATATGCTCATATCGTTTTTTTTCTTTTGTTTTGTCTTTGTGGTGGATTACACTGATTGCTTTTCTGATTTTGAACCATCCCTTCATACATGGTATGAATCCCACTTAGTCATGATGTATTATTTTTTTTGATATGTTGTTGGATTCTGTTGGCTAGGATTTCATTGAAGATTTTTGTCTATATTCATGAGGGATATAAGTCTGTAGTTTTCCTTGTTATTGGTATCTTTCCCTGGTTTGGGTATCAGTGCTTTGTTTGCTTCATAGAATTAATTTGGGAGTATTCAGTCTTTTTCTATGTTCTGCAATAGTTTGAGTAGTACAGGTGTCAGCTCTTCCCTGAATATTTGGTAAAATTCTCCAGTGAAGCAGTCTGGGCCAGCACTTTTTTTGTGGGGATTTTTTTTTTTTTTTTTTTAATGACCTGCTCAATTTCTTCCTTTGTTATGGATCTGTTCAAATTTTCCACCTCAGTCTGGGATTGTTTAGGTAGGTCTTGTGTTTCTAGAAACTTGTCCATCTCCTTCTAGGTTCTCAAATCTGTTGAAGTACAGTTCTTCATAATAGTCTGTTATTATCTTTTTTATTTCAGTTGGTTCTGTTGTGATGATGCCCTTTCCATTTGTTATTCATGTTATTTGCATCTTCTATTTCTTTTCCTTTGTTAAATTTGCCAGTGGTCTGTCAATTTTGTTAATCTTTTTGAAGAACTAGCTTCTTGTTTTGTTGATGTTCTCTATTTTTTTTTTTTTTATTTGTTTACTGCTTCATTTATTTTTGTTCTGATTTTTATTATTTCCTTACTTCTGGATACTGTAGGTTTCTTTTGTTACTCTTTTCCCAATGGTTGGAATTGTTGAGTTAAAGTGTTGATTTGTGCATTTATTGCTATAAATTGATCTCTGAGTACTGCTTTCACTGTTTCACAAAAGTTTTGGTAAGTTGTATCTTCATTCTCATTTGTTTCTAGAAGTTTTTTTATTTCACATTTTATTTCTTCTGTTACCCAATAGTTTTTGAGCAGTGTGTTATTCAGTTTCTACATATTTGATATTTTTTCCTTGATCTTCCTATTATTGATTTCTAATTTTATAGCACTGTGATATGAGAAGATGCTTTGTTGTATTTCAATGTTTTTTAATTTATTGAGGCTTGTTTTGTGTCCTAACATATGGTGTATTCTGGAGAATGATCCATGTGCACTAGAGAAGAATTTGTATTGTGCTTTTGTTAGGGGGAGTGCTCTGTATATGTCCATGAGGTCAAGTTGGTTGATTGTGTTGTTGAGTTTTTTTCTAGTTGTTTTGTCCCTCCTTGAAAGTAGTGTGTTAAAGTCTCCTAACTCTAAAACTCACTGCTGTCAAGTCAGTCCCAACTCATAGCAAACCCTCCTTGGGTTTCTGAGGCAGTATCTCTATGGAAGTAGATTGCCCAACCTTCCTTCTGAGGAGTGGCTGGTGGGCTAGCCCTCTGGTTAGCAGTCAGATGCCTTAGGCAGTACACCACCAGAGCTCCTAAAGCCTCCTACTACTATTGTATAGTTGTATTGTTGTTATTGTTATGTGCCATAGACACTATGCTGTGAGAGCTCCTGTACAGTTGTATAGCTACTACTATTGTATATTGCATGGTTTTTCCTTTCAATTCAGTTAATATTTGCTTTATATATTTTGGAGCTCTTTCATTGGGTTCATAGATATTTATTATGGTAATGACTTATCGGTCAATTGACCCTTTTAGCATCACATAGTGTTCTTCTTTGTCCCTTGTTCTGTTTTCCACCTTGAAGTCTATTTGATCAGAAATTAATATTGCCACTCCTGCACTTTTTTGGTTGCCATTGTTGTTGTTGTTAGGTGCCATTGAGTTGTTTCCAACTCATAGCGACTCCATGCACAGCAGAACGAAACACTGCCCGATCCCACACCAGCTCCATGATCCCTGCTATACTTGAGCCCATCATCGCAGCCACTGATGAAGGCCTTCCCCTCCCTCATCGACCCTCCACCCTACCTAGCATGACATCCTTCTCCAGAGATTGGTCCCTTCTGACAACATGACCAAAGTAAGTGAGATGAAGTCTGGCCATTCTTGCTTCCAAGGAGCATTTCGGGTGCACTTCCTCCAGGACAGATCTGTTAGTTCTTTTAGTAGTCCATGGTACTTTCAGCA
>NW_006921729.1:6514868-6515417 GCF_000298275.1 Orycteropus afer afer
GGGATCACCTTTCTTTGGAATGGGTACAAATATGGATCTCTTCCAGTCAATTGGCCAGGTAGCTGTCTTCCAAATCTCTTGGCATAACCAAGTGAAAGTGGCATAACTGAATGGCAGTCAGCTGCAGGGATCCAGGTGAGGAGGGGGAACCCAGGCACGCCCAAAGAAGCAGGGCAGGAGAGTGGGAGAAAGGGAATTAAAAGGCCATAGAACCTGGAAGAGGAGCAGTGGGACAGAGGAGCAGTCAGCCGCAGGGATCCAGGTGAGGAGGGGAAATTCAGGCATGCCCAAAGCAGCAGGGCAGGAGAGTGGGAGAAAGGGGATTAAAAGGCCTAGGAACCAGGACACAGGAGGAGTCAGCCACAGGGACCCAGGTAAGGGTGGTAGGAGAGGTTTCCAACAGGGAGACAAACTTTTCTTTTGGTTTGTCCTACCATGGTGACGTGCTGATGTGTTTGAGGCTGAGCCACTGGTGTTTCAAACCCAGCAGGATGCACATGGTACACAGGTATCAGCCCAGCTTACAGACTGAGACAGACTAGGAAGAAG
>NW_006921729.1:6517466-6521725 GCF_000298275.1 Orycteropus afer afer
ATTGAGATATTTCAACAAACAGATGCCCCATTGGAGGCACTCACTCGGTTATGGTTGCCATTAGCTTGATATATTTTTTTCTACCCCTTGATTTTTCATTTATGTTTATCTTTGTGTCTAAGGTAGGTCTCTTGTATGTAGCCATTGACAGATGGCACTTCTTTTCTTATCCAATCTGCCACTCTCTTTTTCTTGACAGGTGCATTTATTCCATTCACATTGAGTGTAACTAGTGATAGGTATGAATTTATTGCTATCATTCTCTTGTGTTTTTTTGTTGTGTTGTTGTTGATTTCCTTGTTTCAAATATTTTTCTGTGCTGAGTTGATTTTGATATCAAGTTTTTTTTTTCTCTTTTCTTCATTATTGTTGTTTTTGTACCTACTAAGCCCATGTGTTTTTCCTCTTTCTGATTTTGCTTAGAAGGATTGTTAATTTTCTCTGTGGTTACCCTAAAGTAAATTCTTATCTCCCTAAATTTGAAAGAGTCTATTCTATAAAGACATTGTCCTGTCTTCTTGTCTATTTGGAGGTTTTGTAATGAAAACTTTTATTCCCTCTATTTGCTTTGTTGGTGGTGGTGTCTGTAGATTGACTCCCTTATTTCTCTGTGTACATTATTTTATGAAGTTATTTTGAGCATGTATTTCTGGTTTGGTTTCTACGTGTGGTGTCAAGTGTCTTGATTTTAATTTGCTGTTCTCTGTTGTGGGTTCTCAGATAGTTCTATTGCTTGTTCTTCTTCCATGACAGATAACTCTTTAGGCTGGGCTTTTATTTCTATTGTCTTGTCCTGTTCTTTTGTTTGATTTGAGGTTGTTTGTATCTGAGTCATAGTGACCCCTCCTTGGGTTTCCAAGGCAGTATCTCTCTGGAAGTGGATTGCCTAGTCTTCCTTCCCAGGAGTCTGGGCAATCTATTTCCAGAGAGCTGCCTCCTTCAAAACCCAAGGAGGGGTTGCTATGAGTCAGAATCAACTCAACAGCAGTGAGTTTGGTTTTTTATTTTGGATGTTTCCTATATGTTTTGAAGTTGTTGTCTTTAATTGCTTGTTTGCATTGATTTGTTTCACCCTGATTTTTTGTTTTACTATATCTGAAAGTGTGGAGCAGGTGTACTTCTTTGGTTATTAACTTGGCTATACTGGGTTGCTCTCCTGCTATCTCTGTGTTGGTGTGGATGTGGGTGCAGGTCATCATGAAGAGCATTTGGAGTTGGGATGAGCAGGTGTTGTCCACCACATGTCATTGATCCTGTGGCACAGGAACTATTGGTGTTACCTGTCTATTGGGTGAAGTATTCAATATAATAGCTCTGGTTGCCTGGTGGCAGTTTAATATGTTCCTCCTATTGAATGAGGTAGGAGAGAAAAGGAAGAAAGAAAAAGAAGCAGGGAAAAAAGGCACCAGAAGCAAGCTAGGATAGAAAGATAGAAGAAGTTTTCCATGTTTGGGCAAGATTATTCAGTCAGTGGTGAAGGTATAGATAGGGTAGTCTGGGTCCTTTTGAGACATTTACTGATAATGACATCCTACCCTCAAAGACCCACAGTTCAAAAGCAACAGATACCCCAATGGATACAGGGCCACCACTTTCTGCTTGAACTGAAAGCCACAAAATCCCAGTACACAGGTCCACTCTGTGCTAAAAGGCGTCCTTGAAAGTTGAACCCAGGCCCACTGCCATGAACCCATTCTGGATCTCTGTGTACTCAGAGTTTCTCCCTTCCCCTGCTCCCTTCTGGACTCTATGGCAACCCAGGCCAAGGGGGGTCTTGATCTGTTTCCCAGTAAGATTATTGTACTCCCTCAGAGCCGAAGGTAACCTCAAAAAACTCCCAGTGTGGCTATTCTGAGTCCCCAGTGCCTGTGGATTCCATTTTTTTGTTTTGTTTTGTTTGTTTTTCTTTCCTCTCCCTCCCCCTCCTCCTCCCCCCTCCTCCATCTCTTTTGTATTTCTAATGACTCCTCTCTGTCTCCTCTCTGCCAGCTAGGCCTGTTCATTTATTTTTCCCAGTTGTTTAATCTGCTCTCTTTCTTCGCCTTCTCCTTACTTTAATACTTTATCGTCTTCTTAGTTGTTCATAACTCTGTATCATTATTTGTATGTGCTTTACCTAGTTACTCAGTGTCTCAATTTGAAGCAGGATCAAACATGCAGTTATTGGTACAACACCATCTTCCTTCCTCCTTACTGTTTGATTTTCTAACTCCAGGTCTTTGCACATTTCATTATAAACTTTATTCTATCCTCTTGATCCACCCTTTGAAATCTTCTGTTCAGCTCTCTTATTTCCTCAATTTCAGATCCTACTGAATATACAAAATGTCATCATGAAAAATCATTAAGACCCTAAAATGAAATCCAGAGGATTTGGTAATGAAACTTACATTCAAATGAGGAGTCATCAGCTCACACAAAGTGACAAACAGCAAGTCCAGAGAAACAAACACAAGCAGGAACTGATAGGGATGAAATGGGGGCAACTATAACAAAAATCATTTATTGGTTAAGCTTCAATTAACTTCATTGGAAGGGAGGGTTAAACTAAGTGGATTATTGGCTATAATTATTGGTTATGGGGGTTAATTGCAGAGGTTCAAGAGGGCACAGACATTTACAACCATAGTTACAAGATGCTTATGATATGTATTTTCCAGAATAGATTGTAAAAACATCCTGCTTGAGGTAAAACATTTCTAGAGGATGTCTGGTACTGGAGTTTGCATACGCACTGATGCCAAGACTGCCTCCTTAGGTACATACTTTTCACATCCTGATAAGACTACAAAGAGAAGAACCCCACCCACTTCCCTCAAGTAAATTCTGACTCATAGCGACTCTGGGAGCTCTGGTAGCATAGTGGCTAAGACACTTGCCTGCTAACCAGACGGCTGGCGGTTCAAACCCACCAGCCACTCCTCGGAAGGAAGGTTGGGCAATCCTACTTCCGTAGTGATACTGCCTCGGAAACCCAAGGAGGGGTCGCTATGAGTCGGGTTTGACTCGACTGCACATAACAACAACAACAACAAAGCGACTCTGTAGGACAGAGAAGAACTGCCACAGAGGATTTCCATGGCTGTAAATCTTTATGAAAGCAGAATATCTCACCTTTCTCCTGCAAAGCAGCTGGTAGGTTTGAACCCCTGACCTTTTAGTGAGCAGCCCAATATTTTAACCACAGCACCAACAGAGATAAGGCATTTCCCTAATTATTATTCATTGTTGCTAATGAGATAAGCAGCCAGAGGTCAGGTATTGTTAAAAGTCCAATTGATTTTGCTGAATTCATCACAGATCCAGGTTAGTTCAGTCATTTTTATTTTAGTCAAAGGTTCAATAAAAATTTGGCTTTTACATGTGAAATGTATATTATTTCTCTGTCTCAAAAAAGAAAAGAAAAGTGGAATTCAGTTACCATTTACTTCTGAAAGACACTTGATTGCTTTACTCCCTGTGGATCAGAAGCTTTTGACAAGATGTTTCCAGACCTTGTCTTGAATAGATCAAATTATACATTTTTCACTTGAGCTTAATGCTTTCCATTTTCTTAGAAACTTGTGAACACATGGTTTCTCAGGAGTGCCTCCTAAGTGCACAGCAATCTTCATTTTTCCCATACCTTCTTTCTACATTTTCTTTTTTGCCCTGTTCCCAGTTGTTGCACTTCTGGATTTCTTCCCTCACAGTTTCGGCTCTTTGCCCATCACTTGCTGACTTTGTACTAGCCTGATTTTCCCCCAGCATGCCTACTCACATATCCATGCACATTGCCTGGAATGACAAGTATATTTCCTTGAGGGAAATTCCCTTTTGCTTGGCAGAGCTGTTCAGTCAGCAAAAAGATGAGTCTTTTCTGTCACTTTTCTAGAACCTTACTGTGAAATGAGTTATGAAATGTCATTATCTACACTCCTTTAAAACAATTGCATTCAAGTTAATTTAGACCCATGGAGACCCTGTGAATGTCAGAGTACAACTATGCTCCATAAATTTTCTGTGGCTGATTTTTTCAGAAGAAGATCACCAGGTTTTTCTTCCAAAGAGCCTCTGGCTGGACTCAAACCTCCTGTCTTTCAGTTAGCAGCCAAGCATGTTAACCATTTGTATGACCCAGGGACTCACCGGCTCTTTTATACCTTTAATAATCAATAGCGAAGATGGCAGACTAGGCAGAAAGACTGCACAGACCCTCTTCAACAAAGAAAAGGGAAACCAATTAACACAGACACAGAAGATAATCCTGGACCCCTGAG
>NW_006921729.1:6524687-6525635 GCF_000298275.1 Orycteropus afer afer
GCTCTGGTAGCATAGTGCCTAAGGCACTTGACTGCTAAACAGAAGGCTGGTGGTTCAAACCCACCAGCCACTCCTTGGAAGGAAGGTTGGGCAATCTTCTTCCATAGTGATACTGCCTCAGAAACCCAAGGAAGGGTGGCTATGAGTTGGGTCCAACTTGACACCACATAACAACAACAGCATCACATCCTTTGGTTAACTGGCATCACACACACACACACATAAAAGAACACTTTGTCAATGAGCTCCTATATGGTTCATTTATCTCTATAATTTCTGAGCACAGTCTAGCATTGACCTATGGTAGGCATTCACTAAAATTTGATGTTTGAGTAAATGAATGCATAGCAGAATTTAGCACTCTCTTAAGCCTGCTTCATCGTGGATGTGGTAAATAACATGATGGTCACAGAGTCAGAAAGAGTGGGATTCTCTTGCCTCCTTCTACCATTAAATAAATAGGGCAGCCTTTTAGATGGAATTTCTCTTGCCCTCCCTCCTCCCAACCTTAGTTTTCTCTATCCACTAGATATCATGCTTGGGAATAAATCCTGGGAGCCCTGAAGCAAAGTGTTTACCTAGCACTGGATGAAACACATCATGCTTAATAACAAGTTATGCTTCCAAAAATTTACAACTTGCCTATACCAATATCTATAATTGATTTTTAGCCAAACTCACCATTAGCTACAAGAGAGGGGTCTATTGTGAAACTGGAGGGCAGAACACTTGGGTCAATGTCACATCTTACTCTAAAAGTGGCAATAAATGCAAGAAAATTAAAACTTGGAACCTAAGGCTCTGAAAAATAAAGGGAAGTTATGGTAATTCCACATTACCATATGGTAAAGCTACAGATGAGGAAATTGAAGAATTTTATCAGCTTCTACAGTCTGAAATTGACCAAACATGCAATCAGGATGTGTTAATTATCACTGGTGATTGGAA
>NW_006921729.1:6527925-6532203 GCF_000298275.1 Orycteropus afer afer
GGCAGTGTTTCGTTCTGCTGTGCATGGGGTCACTATGAGTTGGAAACAACTCGACGGCACTTAACAACAACAACAACAACATGGTAATTCTGTTGATGTTTTAATTTAATAACATAATTATTTTTTCCCAGAAAAAAATTGTTATTAGGCAATGAAACAAATTACTATCAATGGGGTCAAGGAATTATAACATTGTATTAACTTTCCACAACAGTCAGTTCATTGCACTGAGATTTTATTTCTCTTTTGGACCATGAGAAGTGCATATCTCAACAGATTTTCTTTTTGCCTTAACTCTCCTTTTAAGTTAATTTTTTATTTTAATAAAAGCAATATAAACAAATATCTTTGGAAAATAAATACATAAGAAGCTGAAAATGTTGGTAGTCTTTGCTGAAAGACTACTGGATGGCAGCAGGAATGAAAGAGGTAGACATTTTATTACATATTTTAAATTTTGAAATGTGATAATCTTTTCTATTAAAAAATAATAAAATACTACAGATACATAATTTAAAAATCAATAATATTAGAAGATAGTTCTCTGTCCTCCATACTCTTTCTCCCCAGTCATTCCTTTTAAGAAGCCTCTAACTCCACCTCTTCTAGCTCCTTGTTCTAGTATTTACCCTCATATTTCTAAGTGTTGCTGTTGTTGTTAGGTGCCATTGAGTCAGCTCTGACTCATAGTGACCTCGTGTGTAACAGAACAAAATGTTGCCCAGTCCTGTGCCATCCTCACAACAGAAGGTATGTCTGGTCCCATTGTTGAAGCCACTGTTTCATGATTTACAGGTATTCACACTGGGTTGAGGCTTTTCCCTGCCACAAGGCAAGGTACTCAATCTCATTTTTTTTTAAATAAATTTTATTGAAATACAATTTATGTACAGTGAAATACACAAAACTAAAGTGACATGGGTCAATGTATTTTATTTATTTATTTATTTATTTTATTATTTTTTTTGCAGTGGTCTCTCCTTTCCCCTCCCCTCCCTGGTAACTAACAAAGAAAGTTTTCTGCCATATATATTGTTGTTGTTGTTGTTTTGAGGCCTTCAAGTCAGTTCTGACTTATAGCAACCGTATGTACAACAAAATGAAACAATGCCCAGTCCTCTGCCATCCTCACAATTATTGCTATGTTTGAGCCAATAATTACAGCCACTCCATCTCATTGAGGGGTTTCCTCTTCTTTGCTAACCCTCTACTTTACCAAGCGTGATGTCTTTCTCCAGAGACTTGTCTTTCCTGATAACATGTCCAAAGTATGTGAGACTAAGTCTCTCCATCATTGCTTTTAAGGAGCACTTCTGCTGTACTTCATCCAAGACAGATTTGTTCATTCTTCTGGCAGCCCATGGTGTATTCAATATTCTTCACCAATACCATAATTCAAATGAATCAGTTCTTCAAAATCAAATATAACTTGAAGAATTTATATTTCTAAGTAGGATGCTGTTATTGCTATGTCTGAGTTCCTGGGTCATGCTAACGCTTAAGCACTTGACTACTAACCAAAAGGCTGGTGGTTCAAACCCACCCAGAGCTGCCTCAGAAGAATGGCCACCATCTGCAGGTGATCTGCTTCCAAAAGGTCACTACCATCAAAAACACTATGGAATAGTTCTACTCTTAAGACATGGTGTCACTATTAGTTGCAATCTACTCAATGGCAGCTACTTTGTTTTTTTGTTTTTATTCTTGCTATTTCTATCAATTTTAGAGAGTGCTTATTGACTTCCATTTAGGTAATTTTTTAAGTTTAGTTCTCTTATACACTGTGACAACTTGCTTCACTTTCTTCATCTTTACATTGTGGTTATATAATAGTTTTTTTGGCTTAACAAATAACCAATGTAACTATTAATCATGAGTGAGTCAAACAGTTCTATGATTTTTTACTTCCTTTTACAGTGTCCTATTTTTCTTAGTTTTTATTTGCTTAATTTTCTATAATATTTTCTCATACAATCTAAGAAATGTTACATGCCTAGGAATAATTTTTCTAAATGCCCAAACACATCAGATTTCCTGCAGCATGTTTTTTTTTTAATCTGATTGCCCTGAGATTATCAGCACCAGTTATTGGCTGAACAATTGGAAGTGATTCATTCCTCTCCAAAGGATCTCCTTTGTTCACACTAACTTTTCACTGCAACCCTGTTTCCAACATAGTCCTACTTGGAAAAAGGTAAATTTCATTTCCTTGAGGGACATGTCCACCTCTCCGGGGTGCCAGAACACCCTGAATGCTCTTCACTGGAACTCTCTCTCTCTACTTCACAGGATAAGTGGAGCTCAATGTGTCAATACACCTTCATTCACCAGCAGAACACCTTTTACTTAACAAGTTTACTTAATCTGCAGACAAGCATTTGTTTATGTGCCTAGTATCTTAGTAGACGCAAAATGTCAGATATGTTCTCCAAAGTCAAAGACCGTAATCTGGCTGGCTGATCTAATATAACATGGAGGTGAAACAGAACTGATGAGTAATAATTTCTACAAATTTTTTTTTCCCTTTCCATTTCTGTTGAGTATTTCTTTCACAGCTTAAATATAGTACACCAAAACAAAAATCACTGCCATAGAGTTGATTCCAACTCACAGCAACCTTCATTGGGTTTCCAAGGTTGTAAACCTTTACAAAAGCAGACTGCCTCATCCTTCTTCCATGGAGCAGATGGTGGGTTTGAACCACCGACCTTTTGGTTAGCAGCCAAATGCCTTAAACACTGCTCCACCAGTGCTCCTTTTACATGTAGTTGTCTCTGTAAAATTCTCTCTTTCTATTTCTTTGCTTTATTCTCTTACCCTGTATGTCAGGTATAAAATTAACTTCTCACTGTATAATCTAGATGTTTCATAACTTTTTTTAACTCTCTCATTTTGCTACCAACACTTGCACTCCGAATGACTTCTACCAAGTTATTAATTTCATTATACCTCAGTTTCTTCATATGTAAAATGGGAGTAATTTTAAAAGTTATATTATCTACTAGTTGTGAACACTAAATAAGATCAGTGTGAGAAGTTAACCCAGTTCTTCATAATTGGTAAACAGACAGTGAATATTAGCTATTGTTTGTATATTAGAATTATTATTAATTACCATCATCATCATTTTATTTCATCATGGAAAGGAAAATCACCAGAATTTGAAAGCATCATTTCACCATCTTTTAGTATCCAAATGTTGCCATTAAGAAGCCTGATCCTGGGTCTCCGGCAAGATGGTGGACTAGGCAGAAAGACTGCACAGACCCACTTCAACAAAGAAAAGGGAAACCAATTAACACAGACACAGAAGATAATCCTGGACCCCTAAGCCTTGAAGGGAAGGATATAGAAGTGGACTAAACCCCAACTAGCAGAAGAATTTGCGTGAAAATACCAAAAAAGGAGACATATGGAACTGCAGTCTGGCAGCAACCCTGAGGGATCCTGATGGCACAGACAGCTTGGAGATTCCCGAGTGGTGGTAGGACCTAAGAATTAACCTAAAAATCAGCCCTGCTAGCTAGGGACTGCACGGAGGACTGTGCATGGTGGTTGGGGAATAAACAGGGAAGGTGAAGAGAAAGGCAGGCTGAGCTGTGGACTTTTGCTGGTCCAGAGGGTACCGCTATTTTGAAGGTTTAAAAGAAGCTTGGCTATTTTGGATATTTAAAGAGACAGCACTCTCACAGATTCGTGGGGCTTAAGAACACGTTCTGCTTTCCAGCAACCCCAAGGACACTCCAGACCCACAAGACTGAAAAGTTTTTTGATGGTTATTCAATTGCAATTTGTGTCTAACTGAGTGGGAGACAACAACAGTCCCCATAAGACACAACTATAACCACACCTCCTGAACCTTCACTTACTGAGCGACAGCCACTACCTCCTTCTCCACCAATGGGCCAATGATAAACAACCAGCAAGAAGAGCCTAAATCACCCTTGGCTGCTCTTCACAAACAGTTAACAGAGATATAAATACAATGCCACGATGCCTCAGAGACAACAGATCACAGTCCACACAAAGAAGAAGGATAAAGTGGTAGAAAGATGGGTGCAGAATACAGACCCAGAACACATCCCTGAGAAAGAAGCAGCATTAGAAATCTCTGATAGGGAATTCAAAAGAATTATCTTTAGGTATCTTCAAAGGATTGAGAGGCAGAGCAAAGAAAACACAGAAAAAGCTTAGAAGAATTTTGGAAGAAAATACAAGAACAAAATGACAAAATAAATGAAAAATTAGAAATGATTCTAAATCTACAGATAGAAATCC
>NW_006921729.1:6533104-6533713 GCF_000298275.1 Orycteropus afer afer
AAAGAGGACAAGCACAAATATTCAGCATATACTAAAACAACAGCAACAAAGGAAATGATAACACAATTCATAAATATAATGAGCTCAGCACAGAAGATAATATGGAACAAAGGAACCAGGGACACCATGAAAAAATACATAACAAAATGACAGCAACAAATTCAAACTTATAAATAATTACCCTGAATGTAAATAGATTAAATGCACCACTCAAGAGACAGAGAGTTGCAGATTGGATAAGAAAACAAAACCTGTCAATACGCTGCCGACAAGAGACACACCTTAGAGATAAAGACAAAAATAGGCTAAAAATCAAAGGTTGGAAAAAGATACATCAAGAAAATGGCAACGTTAAGAGAGCAGGGGTGGCAATATGAATTTCTGATCAAATTGACTTTAAGACAAAAACCACCATACGAGACAAGGAAGGATATTATATAATGATTAAAGGATCAATAGAACATGAAGATATAAGCATAATAAATATCTATGGACCCAATGAAAGTGCCCCAAAATACATAAATCAGACTTTAAAAGAGTAGAAAAGCCAAATAGATGACTACACAGTCATAGTGGGAGACTTTAATACACCACTTTCTTTGAAAGATA
>NW_006921729.1:6534809-6535285 GCF_000298275.1 Orycteropus afer afer
GCTATCACCACTTCTATTCAACATTGTACTGGAAGTCTTAGCCAGGGCCATAAGGCAAGAAAGGGAAATCCTACTACATAGCTACAGTAGTCAAAACTGCCTGGTATTGGTTTAATGACAGATACATAAACCAATGAAATAGAATTAAGAACCCAGTAATAGATCCATTGACCTATAGTCAGCTGATCTTTGACAAAAGCCCAAAATCCATTAAACAGGGAAGAGAATGTTTGTTTAATAAATGGTGCTGGCAAAACTGGAGATCCATTTGCAGAAAAATTAAATAAGATCTGTACCTCACACCATACACAAAAATGAACTCCAGATGGATTCAAAGACTTAAACGTGAAACATAAAACTATACTGTTCCTCAAGGAAAATCTAGGGTCAAATTTAAGGGACCTAATATATGGCATAAATAGACTATCAAACATAATTCAAAATGCACAAACAGCAGAAGAGAAACCAGATGATTG
>NW_006921729.1:6536711-6537909 GCF_000298275.1 Orycteropus afer afer
AGGGAGGGGACCAGGTTTGCTGGTCCAATAGAGCCTGGTGGAACCACTGAGACTATGGCCCCTAACTACCCTTCATGTCTGGAATTGAACCCACACCTGTCGTTTCCAGCCAAACAAAAGACAGGCATATGAGTTGAATATTTACCTCAAGTAGATACTCTCCTTGGAGAGAACAATCATTGAGAAAGAAGGGCTGCTTATGCATAGGGAGACAGCTCATGTTGCAGGCATCCATGGAGGGATGGACACAGGGAAGGGGTAACTATGGGGAGGAAGTGGGAGGGGAGCTGTTGCATTGTGATAAACTGTGGTCAATGTCATGAGACAATGTATATGTGAACTGCTGTATGGAAAGTGAATTTGCTCTGTAAATATTCACCCAAATCACACACACACACACAAATAAAAAGAAGTCTGATTCCTCATTAGTTATTAGAGAAATGCAAATTAAAACTATAATGAGATATTTCACACCCACTAAAATAGTAAAGTTAGACCCCAGCCCCCTAAAGCCAGGAAAGAGAGGGAGCAGAGCAGCCAGGGATCCAGGTAAGGGACAGGAGGCATTGAAGGCCCCAGCCCAGAGCCAGGAAAGGGAGGGAGCAGCCAGGGCCCACAAAATGTCAGGATTCAGGTAGGAATTAGGTAAGGGGAGGGTGGAAAGTTTTCCAACAGCTAAATGAGACAAACTTGTCTGTCAGTTTGTCATCCTGTAGGGCTTGCACGTTGCTATGAGGCTTGAGGCTGTGCCACCAGTGTTTCAAATGCCAGCAGGGTTGCACATGGTGCACAGGTTTCAAAGCAGCTTACAGACTGAGACAGACTAGGAAGAAAGAAGAGGCCATCCACTTCTCAAAAAAATGGCCAGGGAAAACCTTATGAATAGCAGAGAAATACTGTCTGATACATTACTGGGCAACTTTATGAATAGCTTGGAAAAATTGTCTGACACAGTGCAGGAGGAGGAGCCCATTTGGTTGGAAGGCACTCAAAATAGGACTGGGAAAGAGCTGCCTTATCAGAGTAGAACCAACCCTAATGATATGGATAAAGTAAGTCTTTCAGGACCTCCATGTGCTGACGTGGCTTGACTCAAATTGAGGAGAAACAGCTGCAAACATCCATTAATACTCAGAACATGGAATGTACAAAGTATGAATCTAGGAAAATTGGAAGTTGTCAAAAATGAAATGGAACA
>NW_006921729.1:6539289-6540543 GCF_000298275.1 Orycteropus afer afer
ACCAACTACCAAAGCCAAAGATGAGGAAATTGAAGATTTTTATCAACTTCTGCAGTCTGAAATTGACCGAATGTGCAATCAAGATGTGTTAATTATCACGGGTGACTGGAATATGAAAATTGGAAACAAAGAAAAGTCACCAGTAGTTGGAAATTTTGGGCTGGGTGACAACTAACATTGGAGATCAGATGATAGAATTTTGTAAGACCAACAACTCATTCATTGCAAATACCTTTGTTCAACTATGCAAATGGCAGCTATACACGTGGACTTCACCAGATGGAGTACACAGAAATCATATTGACTACATCTGTGGCAAGAGGTGATGGAAAAACTTGATATCTTCAGCCAAAACAAGGCCAGGAGCTGACTGTGGAACAGACCATCAACTGATCTTATGCAAGTTCAACTTGAAGTTGAAGACAATTATAACAAGTCCACAAGAGACAAAATATGATCTTGAATATATCCTTCCTGAATTTGGAGACCATCTAAAGAATAGATTTGATGCATTGAACACCAATGACCAAAAACCAGAAGAATTGTGGGATGACATCAAGAGCATCATTCACGAAGAAAGCAAGAGGTCATTAAAAATACAGGAAAGAAAGAAAAGACCAAAATGGATGTCAGAAGAGACTCTGAAACTTGCCCTTGAGCCAAGAGTAGCTAAGGCAAGTGGAAGAAATGACAAAACAAAAGAGCTGAACAGAATATTCCAAAGGGAAGCTTGAGCAGACAAAGCCAATTACTATCATGAAATGTGCAAAGATGTGGAGTTAGAAAACCAAAAGGGAAGAACGTGCTCAGTATTTCTCAAGCTGAAAGAACTGAGAAAAAGCTTTAAGCCTCGAGTTGCAATATTGAAAGATTCTATGGGCAAAATATTGAATGAGGTAGGAAGCATCAAAAGAAGATGGGAGGAATACACAGAGTCACTGTACCAAAAAGAACTGGTAGATCTTCATCCATTTCAGGAGGTGCCATATTATCAAGAACCAATGGTACTGAAGGAAGAAGCCAAAGCTGCACTGAAGGAATTGGCAAAGAACAAGGCTCCAGGAATTGACGGAATACCCACAGAGATGTTTCAACAAATGGATGCCTCGCTGGAGGTGCTAACTCACCTATGCCAAGAGATTTGGAAGAGAGCTACCTGGCCAACTGACTAGAAGAGATCTATATTTGTATCCATTCCAAAGAAAGGTGATGCCACACAATGTGGAAATTATCAAACAATATCGTTAATATCCA
>NW_006921729.1:6540923-6543393 GCF_000298275.1 Orycteropus afer afer
TTAAAATCAAGAAGGGAGTGCATCAGGGTTGTATCCTTTCACCATACTTATTCAGTCTGTATACTGAGCAAATAATCCGAGAAGCTGGACTATATAAAGAAGAACGTGGCATCAGGATTGGAGGAAGAATCATTAACAACCTGCGATACACTGATGACACAACTTTGCTTGCTGAAAGTAAGGATGACTTGAAGCACTTATTGATGAAGACTGAAGAATACAGTCTGCAGTAGGGATTACATCTCAATATAAAGAAAACAAAAATCCTCACAACTGGGCCTATAAGAAGCATCATGATGAATGGAAAAAAGATTGAAATTGTCAAATACTTCACATTGCTTGGTTCTACAATTGATGTCAATGGAAGCAGCAGTCAGGACATCAGATGACGTATAGCACTGAGCAAATCGGCTGCAAAGGACCTGTTTCAAGTGCTGAAGAGCAAAGATGTCTCCTTGAGGATTAAGGTGAGCCTGACACAAGCTATGGTATTTTCAATCACCTGAAATGCATGTGAGAGCTGGACAATGAATAAGGAAGACTGCAGAATAATTGATGCTTTTGAGCTGTGGTGTTGGTGAAGAATGCTGAAAGTACCACAGACTGATTAAAGAACTAACAGGTCTGTCCTGGAGGAAGTGGAGCCAGAATGCTCCTTGAAGGTGAGAATGGCCAGACTTCGTCTCACATACTTTGGTCATGTTGTCAGAAGGGACCATTCCCTGGAGAAGGATGTCATGCTTGCTAAAGTGGAGGGTTGACGAAAGAGGGGAGGGCCCTCACGAGATGTTTTGACACAGTGGCACCAGCGATGGGTTCAAGTATAGCAAGGATCGTGGAGCTGGCTCAGGACTGGGCGGTGTTTCGTTCTGCGTGGGTAGGGTCGCTATGAGTTGGAGATGACTCCATGGCACCTAACAACAACAACAACAAAAAAAAGGACTATGATTTAAAAAAAAAAAAAAAAAGTATTGGCAAGGCAAGGCTGAGGAGATGTAGGAGCCCTCATCCATTTCTGGTGGGAATGTGAAAAAATATAGCTAGTTTGGAAAATTTGGCAGTTCCACGAATAATTAAATGTAGAATTAATTACATATGACCCAACAATTCCAACTCCCAGGCAGATACCCCAAAGAATTGAAAGCAAGAACACTGATACATACACACCAGTGTTCACAGAAGCACTATTCACAATAGCCAAAATATGGAAACAACCTAATGTCCATCAACTGATGAATGAATGAAGAAAATGTGGTGCATTCATACAATGGAGTATTACTTGGCTACAAAGAGCAACGAAGTCCTGCTACATGCTACAACATGGATGAACCTTGAAAACATTACACTGAGTGAAATGTCAGTCACAAAAAGACAAATACTGTTAAAAACACATACATTAAATATCTAGAATAGGCAATTGCCTAAAGACCAGAGTGGTTACCAGGAGTAATTGTGAAGGAGGGGAATAGGGAGAGTACTTAGGGGGCACTGAGTTTCTGTTCAGGGTGATGGAAAAACTTGGAAACAGACAATGGTAATAACTGAAAAGCATGATGAACACAATTAATGTCACTGAGTTGTATGTGTGAAGAATGCTGAAATGGCAAACATTTTGTTACATATATATTTTTGGGTTTTTTGATGCCACTATTATGTTCATTACTTTGTAAGTGGCCTGGCTTTTTTTTTTTTTTTTTTTCTTGCCTGTCTGGAAACTTGTTAGTGTTCTATCATTAATGTTTTGAAATTTCACAATGGCATGCCTTGGTTGGCTCTTTTTTTATCCACTGTGTTGGATACTTCCTCAGTTTAGCACTTTCATTTTGGATATTATTTTTCTCCAAATCTGAGAGTTTTATTGTACTACTTCTCTGATCATTTTTTCATCTCCATTTTCTTTGCTCTCTTTATGAAAATTTTTATTCAATGTTACACTTCCTGGATTGATCCTCTTATTTTTAAAAATCATTTCCTTCCTATTTGCCATATCCTTGTCTTTTTGTGACACATCTTAATATATTTCACCATTGTCTTCTTCCAAACCATCTACTGAATTATTCACTTCAGCTATCATATTTTAAATGTCCCACAGTATTTCTTGCACTCTAATGGTTCCTGTTCATCCCATTTCTTTCTTGCTCAATGGATACAGTTATCTTCTCATCTCTCTAGGGAGCTTAATGATTGTGCATTTATTTATTTATTTCTAACTCCTGCTGTTTACGGTGTCTTAATTTTCTCTGAATTCATTTTTCTCTGATTCTTGTTTGTCGTTGCTGTTTTTTTTTTTTTTTTTTTAATTGTTGTTGTTGTTTTCTCTCCTCTTATCATTCATGTCAGTAGCTATCCACTGCTTAGCACTGGTTATTAGTTCATTTTTAAGATTTGTGTATGTGAAGGACAAAGGTCTCTGGGTGATGCAAATAGCTCACATTTGACTACACACAGGGTTTCCAGGTGTTGGAATTGA
>NW_006921729.1:6543833-6544530 GCF_000298275.1 Orycteropus afer afer
AAAATTTTAAATAAATAAATAAATAAATAAATAAATAAATAAATAAAAACCAATGGAAAGGTTGGCAGTTTGGACCCATCCAGTGGTGCTATGGAAGAAAAGCCTGAGGATCTGCTTCCATAAAGATTACAACCAAGAAAACCATATGGAGCACTCTTTTACTTGGACTTATAGTTGGTCACCATAAGTCAACTCAGTGGCAATGGGTTGGGGGTTTTTTGTTTTGCTTTGCTTTTATGTATGAGAGAAGGGGTTGTCAACTGATGGGCTTTACAGCAAGATGGCTGGCTTTTTCACTATCTGTAAAGTACCTATATCTGAATTTTTTTCCCTCTGAAGCCAGTATATCCAAATAAGAATCTGCCAGTTACTTCCTGGGTACGATGGGATGTGGCAGTGGGGGTGGGCTGCCAGCATTCTGAAACCAGGTTGGAAAAAGAGTCCTAAGAGTCTCTGTAGTGTAGAGAATTACTTTAATATGGCCCTTCTAGCCATAGGGTTATGAGTCCCACAAAATGACTGGGTGGGACTATGCAAATAAGGTGTCTGTGGTCCTCACAGGGGATTAAATAGTCTGTAATAAAGTAAATAACAAGCATGGAATTGTGGCAGGATATAAGATCAACATCCAAAAATCAATTGGATTCCTCTACACCAGCAAAGAGATTGCTGAAAAAGAAATAAGGAAATCAATACC
>NW_006921729.1:6547705-6554637 GCF_000298275.1 Orycteropus afer afer
GTGGTCAATGACATGAGACAAAGTATATGTGAACTGCTGTATGGAAAGTGAATTTGCTCTGTAAATCTTCACCCAAATCACAATAAATAATAAATAAATAAATAAATAACGTGCATGGAAGCCTTGTGGGTATGGAACCCTAACAATGGGATTGGTCAGTTTTGGCATCCCACTAGGCTTAAAGGGAGCCAATCCCAGAAGTGGAGAGAAGGGACCTCACTACCATCAAAAAGAGTTGGGAGTAGAGCATGTTCTTTGGACCCACCTCCTAGACCCAGGAGACAGAAAGGGCTGTAATATCAGAGATGGCACAAGATAGCAAGAAGCAGTGGTAAACATGGCAGAGAAACACCAGCAGCAGAACCAGGGAATGGCACAAGATGGTTGCAGTAAGCTTCCCACAAAGCAATGCTGCTGTGGTGTAGCCCAAAATCCAATGCTGCTACAGTGGACTTCTTGGCCCACAGAGTGAGAGAACTGAGTGCCTTTGGATAGAAGGCTTCTTGATATAGTGGAGTACCTCCAGGTACTTATTTACATAGCTAAAGAATTTAGTAAGGCACAAGCCAGGCCAAGAATGGGGCCCAGTGACAGCAGCCAAGAAGAAGCTGTTCTGATCCAAGAACTGTATCCTTAGTTGTTCCTGTTACTTCCAAGTTGATCTTGATCTTGAATTGTAGCCTGTTACTTCCCCAATAAAATCCATAAATGTGAGTATATCCGTGAGTTCTGTGTGGTCATTGCAATGAATTATTAAACCCAGCAGAGAAGTAGAGTGTTGTGGGAGGAACAGCTGTGTCAGAATTGGTGAAAAGGTCGAAGAGAGGAGGTATGTTTGAAGTATATTCCACCTCATAGGAATCAGCGTTCGGCTGATGCTGATCTTTATTCTCTTGCTCCCCTCTATGAAGTTAGTTGAGATTAGATTCCAGATCATTTTTACAGTCCCACAGTTCAATATGTACAATTAATCCCTCAGTTTTCAGCCCAGTATCTCACATACCCTCCACTGCACAAGGTGTCACCAAGTCTGAAATCTTTCATGTTTAATTTCTCCAAAGAATATACCTCTTTTCACCTTGGCTGTGCAAGACTGGGGAGGGGGGCAAGGGTTCTAATTATCCTTTAAGCATGCTTGCAATATATTCCCCAACAAGCCTCATTCTCAGTCCCAATTTCCACAGGACCTGGAGCTTCCAGGGACGACCTAGGGCCTGTGGGTTGGGTGGGCTTATGGAACAAAACTGGATTTATTCTCACTAGTACTCCCATCACTTCATCTCCACCCCTCATGTCCCCCACCAGCTGTACAGGTACCACTATGTTTATCTGGAATTTTACATGGGAACATGAAACATTCTTCTGGGAGAAAGGAAAAACACAAAACTCATCATTCAGCCTGGAGCAGAAGACTTCAAAGACACTAAAAACAAATTACCATGGAGTCGACTCTGACTCATGGCAACCCCATATGTGTCAGAGTAGAATTGTGCACCATAGAGTTTTCAATGGCTGATTTTTCAGAAGAAGATTGCCATACCAGGCACCAAATGAATTGTCCAAATCAGACTCTCAGAGTCCAGACTGTTTCTAGGACTGTTTCTAAACACCCATGTGTAATTTCTTGTGATGAAGATATGGAAAGCTTTGGTCACAGCAAACCAAGTTGATGACACTGACCCTATCCCCCAGGGGACCCTTCCTCCTCCTATCTCTTCAAAAGATCCATAAACATGCCTTTATGACCCCAAATCAGGCCCACATCATACCTTGGGAAAGAAATATGACAGGTATTTGGATCAGCTCTCCTTGAATTTCTCAACATCCTAGAGCAGTTTTCTTTTCAACTGCATACCAATTTCCTACAATTTTCCAGGAAAAAAAAATCTTATCTATAACCCAAACAAAAATAGTAAAACAAGTGAGGGCATGTTTTCTGCAGAGAACACAATGAAACCAAATTGGAAGAATCTAAGGAGTATCAATTGGGATGAAAGGCAAGAAGACAAGAGCTGAAACTTCCTGGAAGATGGTATTTAGCATACAGGACTTAGACGCTTGAAATTCAGATATCACTGCTAGAGGGGCCATGATAGGAAACAAAGCTCAAGGCTTTGGCTGATGAGAAATAGGCACCTTCAATTTTATGATGGACAGGTTTTCAGGGGAGATAAATAAACTAAGAAAGAAGGTTGAAATTTCCCTTCAGAGACAGAAATACTATCTTAAAAAATCTGAAAAGTATCAATCTAAATTTATAAATAGCAGTCCCATCTTAATAATTAACAATTAAAATACAGTGTTTCTTTGGAGGGAGACTTACTTTCCATCATAAACTCTCCTGCAAATCTTCTGTGTTTTGGGAGTAGAGGTGTCTATTTATATAAATTGGCTGTCAGAGACTCCATCATGGTGCAGAAACCAAGTGCCAGGGAGCTGTGGGACTCAACAGGCATCAGAAAATAGAAGGAACTCCACTGGGCAAGCAGAGCTACATCAGGGCAGGGTGAGCAGGAGACGCCAGCCTCACAGGACATAGCCCCAGTGTTCATGGTCAAAACATAGAAACTTGTCACTTCCTCATTAGGGTTGCCCTGGGCCAGATAAAGCCACATCTGGATGCGCAGCTACTCCCTTGGCTGTAGTTGCTAACTTTGTAGAGGTGACTCCTAATATCATTGCACAGAGTGAGTTGCAGAAGAGGGAAGTAGAAATCAGAGAAGTGGCAGGCAGCCCCCACTGGGCACTGATCATACTCTACAGCCCTGTTCCAGCCCTTGTGCCAGTTGCTCTTGCCAGTGGAGGTATGGTAGTCCTCCCACCAGTGCCAACAGGGGCTTGTCTAGATGTGCTCTTTGCACCAGTTCTGTTCTACCTGCTAGGGCCAGGACCCCAAGTTGGGGGAGTATTCATAGATGTAGGTGTCCTGAATAAGGGGCATAGGCAGGCAGGCGCCCACTCTCTCCAGTGGTTCCAGATGAATATGTACAGGTGGGATGTGTTCTTGTGGGCTCGTAGAACAGCAGGTCTTCTTTTAGTGATTCATGCAGCTCATGCAGCTGGTCCTCAGGGCCTGGCTTATCTTTGTGGTGCTTGACAAACACTGAGAAGTTCAGTACTGACCATATAGTCCTAGACTAGGTGCCCCACATCGCAGTCACCAGGACCAGGAGCATCAGCTGTGCTGTCATTGGCTGTCCATGTCTATCCCTGAATCCTGAAGCAGTGTATGATTATGACATCCTCTAAAGACCTTAGCAGAGAGAATCTCTGGAAACTGACTTATTTGCAATCTTTTCCTTTAAAAAAAAAAAAAAAGAAAGATGAACAACCTAGTAGAAAAATGGGTAGATGATATGTATTTCCAGTTCACCAAAACAGACAGCAAATAACCAATAAAATATGAAATTATATTTAAAAATATGGTCAACATTTATATATGGTTACATCATTTTACTTTTGTTATATGAATATAGAGTGGAATATTTTAAAAATTTCACAAATCTCATAGTTTAACTGGTTTTTCTAAAGCAAACAAATGCCTCTCCCTTGACATATCATATTTTTTTCTTCGAGAAGCAAATGTAGGTTGGTCCACAACTTTGAAAGAAAACTAACCCAAAGGAAAGAGAGCCTACTTTAGTTCCACTGCTGGTTTTCTTTAACTCCCATTATCCATGCTCTGATTTATTTTTGGTATTGAGTTCATGCTAATATCTCTGGCTGTCAGTGTAATTACTGATGTCATCTTAAGGTGATGGTTTTTAGAGCATAAAAATCTCCATATTTAAAAGCAATATAATACCTTACAATTAAAACTTTTAAAAGTTAAAACACAGATTAGCAGCCTATCTGTCACATCTTTACCACCCATTTCACAGACTGCTTTTTATGACATTGCTCAGGAGTCATTTTAAATTATTCCATTATTCAAAGGATAATGTTTTGTTCTGTCCTCTTCTCTACAAACAACAATAAGAAACAGTGGAATTTAGAAATGTAAGAACAAGAGAAAGATCTCGAAGATGAAAAATGATTCATTCATGTCTGAATTTTTTCTCCTTCTTGTTATTACCAAACATTAGGGTGAGATCCAAAGAATCAGAGTTCACTTTCACCAACATGCATCATAGCCAGCTTTCCTGATTGTGTCCTAAACCATCAGAGCTCTTTTAAGATTTTTGTAGATTCAGAACATTTTTACCTCTGAAATCAGCACTCATATTCCTATTACATTTATTAAAGTGCACCATATCATGAAAATATATTTAATATCTACTTTGTCTATGAACTTGAGCTATATTAGTGAACAAAACTGAGACCCAGGTTTTTGTTCAAACTTTGATTCTATAAAATTTATATACAACCAAGGAAGAATTGGGTTGAACTGAGTTGGGTATAATTGATTGAGTGGCATAATGTTGTATTAGACATAATGTAGTTGTCAGGTTAGGCTAGACTGCTAGACTATGCTGAGGTAGCAAACAATCCTGAAAATATCGGTGGCTTAACATAACACAACATGTCCTTTGTAGGCTGGTGAGGTTCTCTGTTCCATGCAGTCACTTGGGAATCCAGACCTCAGAAGGTTTTACTAACTTGTAGCTGCCCCAGTGAGAAGATATGACCTCTTCAGTTTCCACTACTGGGAATAAGTCAGCTGGGGAGTGCTCTTAAATGCAAGAGGCTCTTAAATGCTTCATACCAGAAATGATAAAAGGCTACTTTTATTCATACCCATAGACTGGAACTAGTAACATGGCCCTGCCTAACTATAGGGAAGCTAAGAAATACAAGAGAGACCAGGGATATTCATGAGCAGTAAATGTCCTTCTCATAAAACTTATTTTAATATTTTTTTTTTGTTGTTTTATATTTTAAAGTCAATACATGTTTTTATTTTCCAAGTTTCAAATATTTGCATGAATAGCTCATAGGCACTGTGCCTATAATTATAATGGTTTGTATTTACTAAAGGTTTATTATATGCCAGGGGCTGTTTAAGATACTTTGTATGTTACATAAACATGCCACTCTCTTATTCTTCACAACAACCCTATGATATAGATACTATTTCTGTCCCCATTTTACAGCTGAGGAAGTGGGAGCACAGTAAGGGTAAGTCACTGTTTAAAATCACACAACAAATTAAAGCCAGTTTCTGACTTTGCACCACCTAATTGCACTGCTTTTAAGACATGAAGGATAAAACAGCCCATGAGATATGCAATATTTTTCTTTTCTGCCTACACCAATACTTATGGTAACAATAAAGAAAGAGGTGAGAAAACAGAAGTGAAATGTAAGGCATCTCCTGCCCAACTCAGCATCAGTCACCAGCAGTCCTCATTTTCTTCTGGGTGTGTCTCTACCCAGCACAGTGCATTCAGGACAAGGACAGATAGGAGATGGACCTCATCCTCTAAAGGCTTAAAATTGCAATCTCTTCCTGTTATGTACGCGTCTGTAATGGAAGCTCTCAAACCATATGGATAAGTCACTCATAATGTGAATTTAGATGACCTAAAAAACAGAAGTATGTTATAAACAACCTCTCTAAATTGGCCTTGCACCTGCATACTGTAAGAAAATAAAATGTAACATTGCTAAATCTCTATAAACTTCCCTTGAGACATAAATAAATGGTAAACAACCTTCCTAATCTTTGACCTTGAAGAAAAGATGTAACATATTAATCTTTGTTAGACATGACATTACCTGGCCCTTAGCATATGGGTCCAGAAAAAGAAAATCACATATAAGTCCTGGACTTATATTCATTCAATGACAGAAGGCAGACGTAGAATATCTCTCTCTAAACTGTGACACTCTCCAAAAATTGATATCCTGCCAGAGACAAAGACTGAGACTCTACCCACTGCTGTCAGCTTTGGACCTCAGCTATCAGGAACTTCCATCAAGCACAGGTTGTGGTCAGGCCTTCCTCTTGAGACCATCTGTTAAAGGTAAATGACTGAAGTTTAAAGATTTGGCATAATATTACTGGACTGACCTTAGTGTCCACAAATTAGTATCTTGATTCTCTGGTTTTAATTGAATATCTTGCAGTCTTATTCATGTGCCTTGCCATGACTACCTTGCAATAAACTTGAGCATTTCTTTACTTGTTTTAAAATAAAATCCTACAAGACATCACTACAGTCTGCATTCTAATAAAATGGGATGAAGAAGTTATTCAACTAGTGCTGTACCAATGGAATTATATATTTTTTTCTAGATAAACATCTAACGTAATTAAAGAAAGGGTGTTATTAAACAAACAGAAAAAGTACACCAAGGCAATGATTTTTGCTACTGTGCCAGAAACAAACATAAATGTAGCCAACTTATTCAAGATGTTACTTTACCTCAAACCTGGCAATTAGATATCTGCAGAACATCTATGACTCAGCTCATCCATTTACAGGGATTACTGTCTATCTCTGGTTTTGTATTCAATGTTTCACCCAGAAGGGCAAACAGGACTCAGCAGCATGCGAGCAGGCACCAACATGTCATGCCCATTACCTACAGTAAGAAACCACACTCAAAAGAGCACATACTGATGAATCTTTAGCTAGACTGACAAAGAAGAGAAAAGATGCAAATAACCAAAATGAAAAAGGAGACATTACAACTGACCCAATAAAAATAAAGAAAATTATGACAGTATTTTATGAACAACTGTATAGCAACAAACTGGATAACCTACATAAAATGGGACAAATTCTTAGAAGCACACAACCTACCCAAACAGACTCAAAAGGAAATAGAAAGTTTCAACAGATTGATAATAAGTGAAGAGATTGAAACAATGATCAAAAATCTACCAACAGGACGTTCCGGCAAGATGGCGGACTAGGCAGAAGGATTGCACAGACCCTCTTCAACAAAGAAAAGGGAAACCAATTAACACAGACACAGAAGATAAT
>NW_006921729.1:6560257-6567506 GCF_000298275.1 Orycteropus afer afer
GTGGGAGGGGAGCTGTTGCATTGTGGTAAACTGTGGTCAATGACATGAGACAAAGTATATGTGAACTGCTGTATGGAAAGTCGATTTGCTCTGTAACTCTTCACCCAAATCACAATTAAAAAAAAAAAAAAAATCTACCAACAAAATGTCCTGGGCCAGATGGCTTCATTGGGGAATTACACCAAAGAGAGAAGAATTGACACCAATACTGTTTAAACTCTTCCAACAGATAGGGAAGCAAGGAATACCTCCTCATTCATTCTATGAAGTAAACATAACCCTGATACCCAAACCAGACAAAACCACAACAAGAAAATAAAATTATGGGCCAATATCTCATAAATATAGATGCAAAAATCTCAACAAAATACTACAGAACAGAATCCAACAGCATATTAAAACAATCATACACTGGAAGTGGGCCAAGATGGTAGCATAGTCAGACAACTTATAATGTCTCTCTTACAACAAAGACCTGAAAAACAAGTAAGTTGGATATAGATGACAACTTTGGAATCCTGAGCAACAAAGGGAAGGCTGAAGAATCAGACTGAGTGCAAAGTGAAAGGAGAGACTGTACAAAATCAGCAGGCATAAAGTGCCCGGTCAGACAAACCTGCACAATATGGCCATATTGAGACAAAGCAAGTAGCATTCCTAGCTGAAACCCCCATCACCATACAAACAAATAGGAGTGACTCTGCAGCCACATCCAGAGCCAGGCAGGAGTGCTCCCTGCCCTGAGAAAGTTAAGTTCACTTACCTCACCCACCTAGTCTTCCCAATCCTCCTGAGCCAAAAACCCATGGGCCCGTCATGAGCCTCCACCCCCTCAAACAGCCCCTCTCCACCACATTCTGGTGGTATTCATCAGTGCCCCATCTCCAGAGGCTGGACCACTTGCCTCAGGGACCCAAAGATTGGTGGCCTCTTTACCTAGCCACTGGGGTCCTGCAGAACAGTGCGTCCTGCTTCTCTGATTAGCTACCCATGCTGGAGGCCTGTGGAACAGTGGGGTCCCCTCTTCTGCCCACTCAACTGCACAGGTGATCCATGATCTAGTAGCATCCATTTCTCCACCCAGTCACCTATGCTGGGGGCTGGTGGAGGGGCAGCATCCCTTCTTCTACCCCCAAACCTGTATTAGAAGCTCAGTTGTCTGGTGACATCACCTATGCAATCCACCTAACCACTCTGAGGCCTGCAGACCAATGGCACCTGTTTCTAAGCCCAGCCACTCTAGCAGGGGCCTTTGGATTGTACTGATACACTTCTCTGCCTGTCCATCTATACTGAGAAGCTGGGACCAGTGGTACAACTGTCTCCACAAGCCAACTGCACAGAGGGCCTGAGGACTGGTAGGCTCCACCTCTGCACCCAGTGGCCCACACCAGGGCCCTGTGCATTGGTGGCACCAGCTGTTAGGAGCCCACAAACTGGAGGAAGTGCTCCTATACCCATCCACCCATGCTGAAGGCCCAAAGACTAGTGGCACCTCCTACTCCTTCCAACTACCTAAGCTGGAGACCAGAGGACTGGTGGCACTCTAGTAGACAGAGACACATCCTCCTAGAAGGCACCCACGAACTGGTGACATCTCTCCTGCCTCACCCTCTGCACCATTACCCCACCTTCAATCAGAGGCTTGTACCCACTCCAATCACCTCCAGGCAGCTCTGCCTGCCTGCGACCATTGGTTAGGCTTTTCATACCACCTAGCGGCCTACAACCTGAGCACTCAGCAATAAGCAGTGCATGCACATAAAACCCAAACCAGTGTCCAGTGAGAATACTCCCTGCACCCACCCTCAGGTGCCCAGACAGACAGACATATCACTTCACCAGTAATACCAGCTGCCCCGCAAGACCAGTAATACTCAGCTGCCCCACAAGACCAACAAACAGAGACCTTTGGTCACCCACCCAGCCACTGTCCAAGCCTCTTGAAGACAGGTAGGGAGAGCTTCAGTGCAGCCAGACTGGTGACCAGAGTAGCATACATGCCCACGAACTTACATATGAAAACAAAACAAGTGAAAAATCAGGATGCAGCAAACAAACATACAAGATATAAATATAATAACATTTTAATGTTTTGGAGACAATATTAAATCACATAAAGAAGTAGACAAGATGGCTCTAGCAAGTCACTGAAGTAAAGAACCAGAAAACCTACTAGAGGAAGAAATAGTAAAGGAACTATCTGATAAGGAATTCAAAGGAGTAATATATAAGGTTCGTCAAGAGATCAGGGAAAAAGATAGACAAAACCAAACAAAACAGAGAAAAAGCAATAGAAGAATTCAGAAAAACAATGCAAGAACACAACAGCAAAATTAACAGACAATTAGAAACCATACAGAAACAACAACTAGGTACACAAAAGTTTAATGAGAAAACTTCAAAAATAGACAACTCAATGTTGTTGTTGTTGTTATGTGCCATTGAGTCAGACCTGACTCATAGTGACTCCTCCTTGGGTTTCTGAGCTGGTATCACTACAGAAGTAGATTGCCCAAACTTCCTTCAGAGGAGTGGCTGGTGAGTTTGAACCTCCAGCTCTCTGGTTAGCAGTTAAGTGCCTTAGGCACTATGCTAACTCAATGTTAACTCGACAGAAGTACACAAAAGAATTGAATCAATGGAAGACTGAGTCAGCAGATAAGAGTACAAATCCTCTGACGCCAATTTGTTTGAGGAAAAATAAGAAAAAAAGAATGAAGAAAGCCTAAGAATCATGTGAGACACTAATAAGAGGAAAACTTTACACATGATCAGAATTCCAGAAAAGGAGAAGGAGGAAAAAAAAAAATGCTGAGAAAATGATCAAACATTTGTTGACAGGATACTTCCATAATATCATGAAAGATGAGAATTTATCCATCCAAGAAGCTCAACAAATCCCATGAAGGAAAACCATCAACAAAAAAGTTACCAAGACATATCATAATCAAACTTGCCAAAACCAAAGAAAAAGAAAGAATTCTGAGAGCAGCTCAGGAAAAACAAAGTCAATACAAAGCGTAACAAATAATACTACGCTCTAATTACTTGAAAGAAATCCTGCAGACAAGAAGTCAATGGGATGACATATATGAAACCTTGAAATAAAAATATTGCCAACCAAGAATTAAATATGTAGTGGTGAAATTAGGACATTTCCAGATAAGCAAACATTAAAGGAATTTGTGAAACAAGACCAACTTTACAAGAAATATTAAGGGCTTTCCTTCAAACAGAGAACCAACAACATCAGAGAATTACTTGTTACAGGACAGCATCAGCCAGATACCAACCCAAGCAAATAATTCTCAAAAATAAAACAAAGCTTCTAGTCTTGTTGTTTCTTTCTATTGATCTTCTGTTCTTCATTTCATTTATTCCTGTTCTAATTTTTATTGTTTCCTTTTTTCTGGTGATTGTGGGCTTATTTTACTGCTTTCTTTCTAGTTGTTTGAGTTGCAGGGTTAATTTTTTATTTTGGACCTTTTCCTCTTTTTTATTGCTGTAAATTGACCTCTGAGCACTGCTTTTGCAAAATTTTAAAATTCTAGCCAATACAATTCAACAGCATATCAATAATAATAATAATGCATCATGAGCAAGTGCAATTCATACCAGGTACACAAGAATGATTCAACATTAGAAAAATCAATCAATGTAATCTAGTGCATAAATAAACAAAAGAACATGATCATCTCAATCAACACAGATAAGTTGTTTGATAAAGTCCAACATCTATTCCTGATTAAAAAACAAAACAGACAAACAAATAAACAAACAAACAAACAAAAAAACTCTCAGCAAAATAGAAGAGAAATTCCTCAACTTAAAACAGGGTATTTGTAGAAAACCAACAGCTAACACTATCCTCAATGGAGAGAGACTGAAAACATTTCCCTTGAGAACAGGAACGAGAAAAGGATACACTTTATCACCACTCTATGGTTTCATTTGTCTCTTCTTGTTCTGTAATTCCAATCACTCATAAGTTATTCCTCTTCATCGTGTCCCATATAAATCTTAGGCTTTCTTCATTTTGTTATTGTTCTTTTTTCTGATTCTTCCCTTAACAAAGTAGTATTGAGAGATTTGACTTTAATCTCACTAATTCTGTCTTCCATTGATTTGATTCTACTTCTTTGCCCTTTCAGTATGTTTTCTTTTTCTGAAATCTTAGTATTAATCATCTGGATTTATATTTTCTGTTTTGAATGGTTTGTAATTTTTCTTTTATTTTGTTAGTTTGTTATTGCATTGTTTCCTAAATCCTTCCAGAGTTCAGTCTGTGTTTTCCTTAATTTTGTCAGTGCTTTCCTTGAATTTTTTTTTTTTTTTTTTTTTAATCTCTCAATCTGTTAAAGGTACCTAAATATCTTTCTTTTGAACTTCTGAATTCCTTATTAGGTATTTCCAATGCCACTTCTTCCTTAGGGAGCTTTTCTAGCTCTGTATTCTGGTCCATTGTTTGTACTAGTTTATCTTGTATTTTTGTGTGAACTGGGTTGTTAGTTGTCTTCAAGAATTTGTGATTTTGTAGTTATATTTACTGGGTGACTGGGTGGTTATATGTTGATGTGGTTTGCCCAATTTTTTGCTTTATTTTGTTATTTTGATATATCTGAGAGAGCAGGCTGGTGTACTACTTTATTTGGTACTATGGCAGCACTTAGGCACTCATCACCTGTTTCCTGGTGGGTGTGACAGAAGATGAGAATGTGCGCACAGATCTTTGTTAACTGTTTGTGTAGAACAGTTGAGGGTGAGTTGGGCTGGTACTGGCCACCATCTATTGTTGATCAGTTGGTGTAGAAGCAGGTGGTGGCCTTCACCAAGTGGGTGGAGCTTCAGGAGACACATATGTAGTTGGGTTGTGTGGGCATGATTGCTTTCTGGTCATGAGACCAGAAGAACTAGATGGTGCCTAGCTATAACTACAGAACACCAGTGTAGTTGCTTATGCAGTTCTCAGCAAGCAGAGCTCATTATCAGGTATTACCACTGGCAAATATTCAAGAGGGCTGTGCTTTCAGGCCAGTCAACAGTCTACAGGTCCATTTGTCTCCTTATTCACTATTTTCATTCAGTTTCTTTTACTAGTCATTATTTAACCCACTTCTTTATCTTTCCCTTCAAAGCTCAGGGTTCCAGGATTATCATCTCTACTATTTCAATTGGTTTCTCATTTCTTTGTTGTAGAGGGTCTGTGTAGCTTGTCTGGCTGTTCTACCATCTTGCCATAAGTCCTATAATGGAGATGTTTTAACAAACTGATGCAATGGTGGAAACACTCACTTGACTATTTTAAGAAATTTGGAAGACAGCTCCTTGGACAATCAGTAGCTTATTCCAAAAAGTGGTGATCCAAAGGAATATGGAAGTTACTGAACATTATTATTAAGATCACAAACAAGTAAAATTTTGCGGAAGATAATTCAAGAACACTTGCAACAGCACATTGACAGGGAAATGCCAGAAATTCTAGCTAGATTCAGAAGAAGGCATGGAATGAGGGATATTATTGTCGATGTCAGGTAGATCTTGGCTGAAAGCAGAGAATACTAGAAAGATGTTTGCCTGTGTTTTACTTATTATGCAAAGGCATTTGACTGTGTGGACCATAATAAATTATGGATAACATTGCAGAGAATGGGAATTCTAGAACCCTGATTGTGTTGATGTGGAATGTGTACATAGACCAAGAGGGAATTGTGCAAACAGAACAAAGGGATACTACATGGTTTAAAATTGAAGGATGGGCATCAGGGCTATATCCTTTTACCATACTTATTCAATCTGTATGGTTACAAAATAATCAGAGAACTGGACTACATGAAGAAGAATGAAGCATCTGGATTGCAAGAAGACTCATTAACAATGTGTAATACACAAATGACACAACTTTCCTTGCTGAAAATGAAGAGGACTAGAAGCTCTTACTGATGAAAATCAAATACAGCCTTCAGTATAGATTACACCTCAACATAAGGAAAACAAAATCCTCAAAACTAGAATAAACAAAATTATGTTAAGTGGAGAAAATACTGAAGTTGTCAGAGATTTAATTTTATTTATATTCACAATCAATGCCCATGGAAGTAGTAGTCAAGAAATCAACTGACTGCATTGGGCAAATCTGCTGCAAAGAATGTCTTTAAAATGTTAAAATGCAAACATGTCATCTTGAGGACTAAAGGATGGCTAACCTAAGCCATGATATTTTCAATTGTGTCACATGCATGCAAAAGCTGGAAAATGAATAAGATAGATCAAAGAAGAATGGATGCCTTTGAATTATACCAAACTCACTGTCGTTGAGTCAGATCCAACTCATAGTGACCCCTTCTTGGGTTTCTGAGGCAGTATCATTATGGAAGTAGATTGCCCAATCTTCTTTCCTAGGAGTGGCTGGTGGGTTTGAACCACCAGACTTCTGGTTAGCAGTCAAATGCTTTAGGCACTATGCCACCAGAGCTCCTTATGAATTATAGTGTTGCTGAAAAATATATCAATGACTGCCAGACAATGAAACAAATCTGTCTTGAAAGAAGTATAGCTAGGTGAGACTTTGTGTCACATACTTTGGATATGCAATCAAGAGGGACCAGTCCCTGAAGAAGGACATCATGCATGGTAAAGTTGTTGTTGTTGTTGTTATGTGCCGTTGAGTTTGCTCTGACTCATAGCGACCCCTCCTTGGGTTGCTGAGGCAGTATCACTACAGAAGTAGATTGACCAACCTTCCTTCCAAGGTAAAGTAGAGGATCAGAAAAAAGAAAAAGACCCTCAACAAGATGATTGACACAGTGGCTGCAACAATGGACTCAAAGATAGCAACAATTATGAGAATGGTGAAAGGCTGGGCAGTGTTTCATTCTAGGAGTTGGAACCAACTTGATGGCGCCTAACAACAACAACAACAACATCCACTGCTGGTAGGAATGCAAAATGGAACTACCGTTGTGGAAAACAGTGTGGTGGATCTACAAAAGACTAACAATAGAACTACCATATGACTCAGAATTTCCACTCCTAGGTATTTACCCAAAAGATTTGAAAGCAGAGACTCAAAAAGAGACTTGGACAACAATGTTCATTGTAGCACTATCAACAACAGCCAAAAGGTGGAAACAAACTAAATTCACATCAACAGAATAGATAGACAACATGTGGTATAAACAAACAACGGAATACCAATCAGGCAATAGAAGAAATGAATTTTTGATACATGCTAGAGTATGAATGGAGT
>NW_006921729.1:6584956-6606450 GCF_000298275.1 Orycteropus afer afer
GTGTGTGTGTGTGTGTGTGTTTAATACAATAACTCTTGGCGGTCTATCAGTAATTGTTAGCATACAAAAACGGGTTGACAAACAATGATGCCCTTTTTCACCACTCCTATTCAATATTGTATTGGAAGTCTTAGCCAGAGAAATAAGGCAAGAAAGGGAAATAAAAGGCATCCAAATTGACAAGTAAAACTATCTCTATCTGCAGAGGATATGATCCTATACACAGAAAATTCGACAGACTCAACAGGAAAACTACAGGAACTAATAGAAAGATCCAGTAAAGTGACAGGGTATAAGATTACCATACAAAAATCAGTCAGATTCCTTTACACTAACAAAGAGAACTCTGGAAAGGAAATCAAGAAAACAATGTCATTTATAATAGCCACCCAAAAGATGAAGTACTTAGGAATAAATCTAATCAGAGATACAAAAGACCTATATATTTTTTAAAAAAGCTACAAAATACTTTTAGAAGAAATCAAAACAGATCTACATAAATGGAAGAATATACCATGCTCACAGATAGGAAGACTTAACATTTTAAAAATGACAATACTGCCCAAAGTGATCTACAGATATAATGTAATCCTGATTTAGATTCTATCATCATTCTTTAGAGAAATGGAAAAACTAATCATCAACTTCATATTGAAAGAAAATAGACTCCAGATAAGCAAAGCACTACTAAATAAGATGAAAGTAGGAGGCCTCACATTTCCTGATCTCAAATCCTATGAAACAGTCACAGCAGTCGAAACAGTCACAGCAGTCAAAACAGCCTGGTGTTAGTACAATGACAGACACACAGACCAATGAAACAGAATTGAGAACCCAGAAGTAAATCCATCCATCTATGGACAGCTCTTTGACAAAGAGCCAAAACCCATAAAATAGGAAAGAGATAGTCTCTTTAACAAATAGTGCTGGCAAAACTGTGTAACCAGGGGATTTCCAGCAAGATGGTGGAATAGGCAGACAAGCTACACAGACCCTCTGCAACAAAGAAAACAGAAACCAAGTGAAATAGATAGAGCAGATAATCCTGGAACTCTGAGCTTGAAAGGAAGGATAAAGAAGTGGATTAAATACCAACTAGTAGAAGAACCTGAATCAAAACATTGAATGAGACAAATGGAGCTGTGGACTGTCAACTGTCCTGATGGCATGGCCAATTTGAATATTTACAAGTGGTGTTCCAATCCTGGTGGCAACCTAAGAATCAGCTCTGTTTGCTGATGACTGCATGGGCAACTGCATGGGTGGCTGATGACAAGAAAGGAAAACAGCGAATAAGGAGGCAACCAGAGCTGTGTATGTCAGCTGTCCTGAGAGTGCAACCATTTTGAATATTTTCAAATGGTGTGGCCATTGTGAATATTTGCAAGTGACTTTCCAATCGGGGCAGCAAAGTACAAGCACTCTCTGCTTGCCTCTGCCCTGGAGCTGACAACTAGTAAGGTGCAAGAAGCCCCTTGTTACTCTTGTACCCCACACCCTGGTGAACAGAAGTGTGCTCATCCCCCAACCTCACTCACCTTCTGAACCAGCAGGAATTCCATCCCAGTCTGTGGGTGTGTGTACTCTGACAGAGAATGGGTGCTCTGCCCCCACCCAGTTTTGTTTTTGTTTGCTAGTTTTAAAATTATTCTTTTTTTCTTTTCTCCTTTTTAAATTTTTTTCTCTTTCCCTTCCCTGGTTCTTGGATTTTGGGCTTTTTTCCCCCCTTTTCCTGGTTCCCTTCTTCTTTCTTTCTTGTCTTCATTTTGTGCTTCCCATCACTTTTTATTTTGCAGTTTTCTCATTTTTCTTTATTATTCTTTTTTTCTTACTTCCCCCTCCCCAAATATTGTGGAGGTTTCTTTTTCCTTTTTCTCTTTATCTTTCTTTTGTCTTTAATTTTTCTTTTCGTTTATTGCTTTGTGTGATTTATGCTGTTTGTTTCTGCAATTTGTTTTATTCTGTTCTCACTTTTATTTTGGTGGTTTTTGTTTTTGTTGTTGTTTTTTTTTTGTCTAATGGAGTGAGAGGCAGCAAATGTGCCATACAACCCAACCATACCTGTACCTCCTGCAGCCCCACTCACTGAGTGAGGGCCACTACTTGCTTCTGCACCAACTGACCAATGATAGACAGCAGTCATTACTACCCCAAATCACCCTCAACTGCTCTTCAAGAAAAGCTAACAGAGATATGTGCACATACTCCCATTCTCTATCACATCCATCAGGAGACAGGTGGTGAGTGCCTAAATGCTGCCAACTAGCAAATAGAGGAACACAGTAGCCATGCTCACTCAGATATAAAATACATAAATAAATAATTGGGGTGAATCACACCAATATGCTATCAACAATTAAATATAAATACAATGACATCACAATGTTTCTGAGACAACTAACCATCCCAGTCCACACAAAAAAGCAAGATGAAGTAGTAAAAACAAGGGACTAGGATACAGAGCCAGAAAAAGTCCCTGAGGAAGAGGCAGCACTGGAACTGATGGATAAAGAATTCAAAAGAATTACATTTAAGTGCCTTCAATGGATTGAGAGACAGATCAAAGAAAACAGTAACAAAATTAAGAAAACACAGACAAAACTCCAAAACAATTTAGGAAAACAATACAAGAACAAAATGACAAAATAAACAAAAAATTAGAAACAATACAAAAACAACTTATAGAAATGCAGAAGATTAATGCTAAGATTTCAGAAATAGATAACACAATGAATGGCCAAAGGAGTAGAATCAAATCAATGAAGAACAGAATTAGTGAAATTGAAGACAAATACCACAATATTACTTTGTTAAGGGATCAATCAGGAAAAAGATCAAAACAAAATGAGAAAGCCTAAAATTCACATGGGATACCATCAAGAGGAATAACTTACATGTGATTGGTATTCCAGAACAGGAAGAGACAAATAAAACCACAGAGAAATTGTTGGAGATTTTTTGGAAGAGAATTTCCCTAATATGATGAAAAACAAGAAAATATCCATTCAAGAAGTCCAACAAACCCCAAACAGGATAGACCCCAAAAGAAAATGACTGAGACATATCAAACTCACCAAAATCAAGAACAAAGAAAGAATCCTGAAAACAGCACAGGAAAAATAAAAAATTATCTACAAAGGGCAACCAATAAGACTAAGCTCTGATTTCTTGGCAGAAACCATACAGGTGAGAAGGCAATGGATTGATATATATACAACTCTGAAAGAAAAAAAACTGCCAACCAAGAATTACATACCCAGCAACACTGTCCTTCAAATATGATGGTGAAATAAGGATATTTCCCAATAAACAAAAATTAAGGGAATTTGTTAAAACAAGACCACCTTACAAGAAATGCTAAAGAGAGTCCTTTGGATAAGAACCAACCACAGTAGACAACAAATGATGATTAACACAAATTATGACATAACCCAGAAACCAACCCAGTTATAGAAGTATCTAAGTAGAACAAGATTGTATATAGAGAACCAGAGATGTCAATTGGTAAATGAGGACAACTACAAACCAAAACAAGAGAATAAATAGTATAGGTACAGAAATTCCAAATGATGAGGAAGTAAAAACAACTGTGAAATAGAGACTGCTCTAAATTTGTGAAGAAAATTATAAATCACAGGGTAACTTCAAAGAAAAACAATAAACCTTCACATCAAAATTAAAAAGAGGAGAGGCACAAATACTTAGCAAATATTAAAACAACATCAATAAAGGAAATGATAACACAATTCATAAACAAAATGAGTTCAGCACAGAAAATTATATGGAACAAAGATATCAGCAACATCATGAAAAAACACACTAAAATGACACCAAAAATTCATCCTTGTTGATAATTATATTGAATGTAAATAGATTAAATTTATAACTCAACAGAGAGTTGCAGCCTAGATAAACAAACATACCCATGCTCTCTACAAGAGACTCACCATAGACACAAAGACAAAAACAGAGCAAAAATCAAAGGTTGGAGAAAGATGTATCAAGCACATGGCAATAAGAAAAGGAGGGGTAATATTGATTTCTGATAAAACAGAGTTTTAAACAAAAACCAACATAGGAGACAAGGAAGAACATTATATAATGATTAAATGGTCAATTGAACAAGAGGACATAACAATAATAAATATATACACACCCAGTGAAAGAGCCCTGAAATATATAAAGCAGACTTCAATAAAGTTGAAAAAATAGATGACTCCATAGTAAATGTAGGATACTTTAATACACCACTTTCAATCACAGATAGAACAACTGGAAAGAAACTCAACAAAGACACAAAAGAATGAAACAAAACAATCCAACTTGATCTTATAAACATCTACAGAGCACTTCACCCAACAATAGCACAATATACATTTTTTTCCAGTGTACATGGAACATTCTCCAGGATACACCATATGTTAGACCACAAAGCAAACCTCAATAAATTTAAAAACATTAAAATACTGCAAAGCATCTTCTCAGATAACAATGCTATAAAATATGAAATCCACAATAGGAAGATCAATGGAAAAAGCAAACACATGGAAACTGAGTAACACCTTCCTTAAAAATTACTGGGTAATAGAAGAAATAAAAAACAAAAGTAAAATATTCTTTGAATCAAATGAGAATGAAAACACAACATACTAATACCTTTGGGGCACAGCAAAAACAGTTATTGGATGCCAGTTTATAGCAATGAATGCACACATTTAAAAAGAAGAGCCCAAATCAACACCTTAACCTTACATCTCCAACAATTAGAAAAAGAAAGCCTACAGTCATCAGAAGAAAAGAAATAATAAAGATTTGAGCAGAAATAGATGAAACAGAAAGACAATAGAAAAAAATCAACAGGACCAGAAGGTGGTTCTTTGAAAAGATTAATAAAATTGACAAACCACTAGCAAACTTAACAAAGGAAAAGAAGGAGAGGGTATGAATAATACAAATAAGAAATGAAATGGGTAATGTGACAACAGAACCAACCAGAATAAAAAGGATTACATCAGGATACTATGAAAAACTGTACTTCAACAAATTTGAAAATCTAGAAGAAATGGACAGATTTCTAGATTTCTTTATTACCTAAACTGATAAAGACTGAGGTGGAAATGTTGAATAGACCCATAACAAAAGAAGAAATCGAACAGGTCATAAAAAGATTACCACCAACAACAACAAAATGTCCTGGTCCAGATGGTTTCATTGGAGAATTCTATCAAAATTCAGAGAACTGATACCAATCCTACTCAAACTATTCCAGAACATAGAAAAGGATGGAATCCTCTCAAATTCATTTTATGAAGCAAGCATAACCTTGATACCAAAACCAGGCAAAGATATTACTAAAAAGGAAAACTATAGACTAATATCTCTCATGAATATAGACACAAAAATTCTCAACAAAATCCTAGCCAATAGACTCCAACAACATATCAAAAAATAATACATCATGATCAATGAGGTTTATATCATATATGCAAGGATGGTTCAACATTAGAAAAACAACTAACCTAATCCATCACATAAGTAAAATAAAAGAAAGGAACCACATGAGCATATCAATCAATGCACAAAAGGCATTTGATAAAATCCAGCATCCATTCCTGATAAAAGCTCTCAGCAAAACAGGAATAGAAGGAAAATTCCCCAAGATAATAAAGGACATATATACAAAAGCAAAAGCCAACACTATTCTCAAGGAGAGATTGAAACCATTCCCCTTGTGAACAGGAACCAGAGAAGGATGCCATCTATCACTACTTCTATTCAACATTGTATTAAAAGTCCTAGCCTGGGCAATAAGGCAAGAAAAGGAAATCAAAGGTATTCAAATCAGTAAGAGAGAAATAAAACAATCCCTATTTGCTGATGATATGATTCTATATATGGAAAACCCAAGAGACTCAGCAAGAAAACTACTGGAACTAATTGAGAGATTTAGCATAGTAGCAGGATACAAGATCAACATTCAAAAACTAGATGGATTTGTCTATGCCTGCAAAGAGATTGCTGAAAAGGAAATAAGGAAATCAATACCATTTACACTAGCTACCAAAAAAATTAAATAAAATACTTGAGAATAAATCTTACCAGGGACACAAAAGACCTATACAAAGAAAACAACAAGACACTATTTTGAGAAACCATAAAAGATTACATATATGGAAGAACTACCATGATCATTGATAGGAAGATTGAACACTGTGAAAATGTCAACACTACTTGAAGAATCTATACGTTCAATGAAATCCCAATCCAGATTCCATCAACATTCTTTAAGGATATGGAAAAACAAATAACTAATTTAATATGGAAAGGAAAGAGACCTCAGATAAGCAAAGCACTGTTGAAGAAGAACAAAGTAGGAGATCTCACACTCCTGGATCTCAAAACCTACTTTACCACCACAGTAGTCAAAACAGCCTGGGACTGGTACAATGACAGACACACAGACCAGTGGAACAGAATTGAGAATCCAGAAATAGATTCATTGACCTATGGTCAGCTGATCTTCGACAAAGAGCCGAAATCCATTAAATGTGGGAAGAGATAGTCTCATTCACAAATGGTGCTGGCAAAACTGGTTATCCATTTGCTGAAAAGTGAAACAAGATCCATACCTCACACCATGCACAAAAACTAACTCCAGATGGATGAAAGACTTAAATGTGAATCTAAAACTGTAAAGTTCATCAAGGAAAAAATAGGGGCAAACTTAAGGGCCCTAATATATGGCATCAATAGACTATCAAGCATAACCCAAAATACACAAACAGTAGAAGATAAACGAGATGATTGGAGCCTTCTAAAAATTAAATTTTTATATGCATCGAAAGACTTCTCCAAAAGGTCAAAAAAAGAGAATGGAGAGATTGGAAAAAAATATTTGGCAATGACATATCCAACAAAGGACTTACCTCTAAAATGTTTCAAAAACTCCAATGCCTCAACATCAAAAAGACAAACAATCCAATTAAACAACGGGCACAAGACAAGAACAGACAGTTCACCAAAGAAGATATTCAGGTGGCCAACAAACACATGAAGAAATATTTGTGATCATTACCCATTAAAAAACCAAACTCACTGCCGTCGAGTTGGATCTAATTCACAGCGACCCCTCCTTGGGTTTCCAAGGTGGTATCACTACAGAAGTAGATTCCCCAATCTTCCTTCCAAGGAGTATCTGGGGGGTTTGAACCACCACCCTTCTGGTTAGCAATCAAATGTCTTAGGCTCTACGCCACCAGAGCTCCCATTACCCATTAGAGAGATGCAAATCAAAACAACGATGAGGTATTATCTCACTGCAGCACTAACAACACAGCAAAGTTCAACAACACAGAAAATAACAAACACTGATGAGGATGTGGAGAGATTAGGACTCTCATACACTGCTGGTGGGACTGTAAAATGATACAACCACTAAGGAAATCAGTATGGCAATTCCTTAAAAAACTGGAAACAGAAATACCATTTGATTGAGCAACCCTGTTACTAGGTATATATCCTAAAGAAGTGAAAGCCAGGACAAGAACAGAACACCCATGTTCATCGTAGCACTATTCACAATAGCAAAGAGGTAGAAACAACCCAAGTGCCCATCAATAGAAGAATGGCTAGCCAAACTTACATACATACACACAATGGAATACTATGCAACACTAAAGAATAATCCAGAATCCACAAAACACCACATAATGTCAATGAACTTGGAGGATATTATGCTAAGTGAAATAAGTCAATCACAGCAAGACAAATATTGCATTAGTTCACTATTGTAAAAAGTCAAAGAAAGGTTTATACATGGAAGGAAACTTTCTTTGTTGGTTACCAGGTATGGAAGGGGAGGAGAGGAAACAGTGCTAGATAGGTAGAGACAAGTATTGACTTGGGTGAAAGGAAAGGCAATAAACAAAAAGCAAATGGCCAACACAATAACACTAAAAAAAAAGGAAGACACACAGAGGTGTACAAGAGGTACAGACAACAAAGATAAACATTTTTACATATATGATACTGCCTTATCAGTGATAACAAACATTGAATACAGGTAAATAGATGAGTAAACAGGCTGAATGATCAGGTATGTCTAGGCAAAGGGAATATACTCATCACTATATATAAGTTTGGCAGACAATATTTCTACATAAGTATTTTAACGTACTATTAGAATGTCTGTATAAATAGAGCTAACATTGGCAAAGTTATAACAACTTCTTAGCCACTGCCAACCACCCTGAGGGATCAAGAAGTCGGTATCAAGCTCAATTGGCATAGCATATTACACAAAAACACTGTTCTACATCCTATTTCGGTGAGTAGTGACTGGGGTCTTAAAATCTTGTAGGTGGCCATCTAAATGATACAATTGGTCTCTCCTCATCCAGAGCAAAGAGTGAAGAAAACCAAAGATGTGTAAACAATTAGTCCAAGGGACTAGTTGACCATGTGAATCTCAGCCTATATGACCATGAGACCAAAATAACTAGATGATGCCCTGCTACCACTGTCAACCACTTGGAAAGGGATTAGTGCAGGGGATCCTGGATAGAATGGGAGAACAATGTGGAACAAGACATAAAATCATAAAAATGACCAGACTTACTCATCTGATAGAGACAGTGAAACCCTTAAGACTATGACCCCTAGTTACTCTTCAGGCCTGGAATTGAATTCACTCCCATGGCTTCCAGTCAAATAATAGACAGGCATATAGGGTGAACATTTACACCAGGTAGGTACATTCCTTAGAACAATCAATCATGGGAGATCAGAAGGGGAGTAGTTGCACAAGGAGATAGCTCAGGGGGTAGGAATGCAGAGGAAAAAAAGGAAACCGAGGAGAGGTAACTACAGGGAGGAAGTGGGAAGGGAGCTGTTACATTGAGGGGATTACAGTTAATTACATGAAACAAAACATGTATGGAGTATTATACGGAAAATGAATTTGCTCTGTAAACTTTCTCCCAAATCACAACAAGAGTTAAAAAAAAAAAAATACAGTGAATGCAAAAGAGCAAAAGGAATGTTAGAGTTAGAAGAAAAATACTGTAAACCATAATGAAATCGTGGATCTATGCAATAATCATCAATGGCTACTGAAACTATTAAGTTAGTGGTCAATGGGGAATCTGTACCATGGGAGAATACAACTAACATTTGTACCTACTGATCAGTCTTTCTAGTGTAATTAACATTATGCACCTCATGATATGACATAATAATAAGTACAGAGAACCATGAAGCATTCTTACCAAACACAATTGACCCTGAATTCAGTCAAGCATCTAGATCTAACTATCGGTTTACAGGATAATGACACATAAGGAAGCAATCAGCCAAATCCAAAATGTGGGACAGTCTACAAAAACCAGTGACTCAATCTATCTGGGAAATCAGTGATGTGAGAAAAAATAAACAGAGTGACTAAGACTGTAATAGAATAAAAAAGACTTACGAGTTATAACAATGGAATCCTATATATGGACGTTGTTTATATTTTGATTAAAATAAAGCAACAATAAAATTACACCTATGACATGATACAGTGAGCTCTGGTAGCACTGTGGTTAGAGCATTGTGCTGCTAACCAAAAGGTTGACAGTTTGAACCTATCAGCTGTTCTGTGGAAGAAAGGTGAGGCAGTCTATTTCCATAAAGATTTACATCCTTGGAAACCCCATGGGACACTTCTACTCCATCCTAAAGGTCACTATGAGTCAGAATCAACTTGATGGCAGTAGGTTATTATATGATAAAATTACTGTTAACTCTGTTATGTGGAGGAGCATGGGAATTATAGTTCTAATGTCCATATTAGTTAACAAATAAAATGATATGATGTCTGAGATTTGCTTTAAAATACTGCAGGAAAAAAATTAACAGCTGGGAGTAGGGTATAAAAAAAAGATGGGAAAATGTTCATTGTGAAGCTAGATTATAGGAATTTATTAAACTATTTTCTTTATTTTTGTATGTTTTTTTAAAATTAATAAAATGGGAAAAAAAGTAATGGAGAGCAAAGAAATTGGTCAACATAATAACTGGATGTATAGCGTAGTGCCTAAGGCATTTGACTGCTAACAAGAAGGCTGATGGTTCAAACCCACCAGCCACTCCTTGGAAGGAAGTTTGGGCAATCTACTTCCATAGTGATACTGCTTCAGAATCCCAAGGAGGTGTTGCTATGAGTCAGGGCCTACTCGACGGTACACAACAACAACATAAATAAATAAATCACAAAATTTCTTGTGGAGAAGAATTCTAAATAATTTATGTAGATGTTGTGCGCTCAAGGAGGTAGAGCACAACTCCCCACTCTTTTGTGTGTGTGTGTGTGTGTGTGTGTGTGTGATTTGGGTGAAAATTCACAGAGCAAATTTACTTTCCATACAACAGTTCACATATACTTTGTCTCATGACATTGACTACAATTTACCCCAATGCAACTCCCCTCCTGCTTCCTGCCGATAGTTACCTCTTCCCTGTGTCCATCCCTCCGTGCACTCCTACCCCCTGAGCTGTCTCCCTGTGCATAAGCAGCCCTTCTTTCTCCCATGATTGATCTCTCCAAAGCAACTCCCTACTCTTTCAGCGTGGGCTGTACATACTGACTTTCTTCTAAAAAGTATAGTATGAGGGAGGGTAAATTTGCAGTGGAGAAACCTGCTAGGTGATAAAGGTTAACACAATCAGTGATAAGTCATGGTTTTAGCATGTACCCTTGGTAAAATGTGATAAGAAAGGTACTTCCTCCCAAAAACTTTTAACCCCAGTTTAACCATGAGAAAAACATCTGACAAACTCTTGTTAAAGGACATTCTTCAAAATACCTAACCAGAAATTCTCAAAACTGTCAAAGTCACCAAAAGAAGCAAAGTCTAAGAAACTGTCACAATCTAGAAGAGCCTAAGTAAACATGATGACGTAATGTAATGTGGTATCCTGGATGGGATCCAGAGCAGAAAAAGGATACTAGGTAAAAACTAAAGAAAATTTAAAGTATGGACTTGGGTTAATAATTGTTGTTGTTGTTGTTAAGTGCCGTCGAGTCGTTTCCGACTCATAGTGACCCCATGCACAGTAGAACGAAACACTGCCCGATCCTGCGCCAGCCCCACAATCCCTGCTATACTTGAGCCCATCATCGCAGCCACCGTATCAATCCATCTCCTTGAAGGCCTCCCCCTCTTTCGTCGACCCTCCACCCTACCAAGCATGACATCCTTCTCCAGGGAATGGTCCCTTCTTACAACATGACCAAAATAGGTGAGATGAAGTCTGGCCATTCTCGCTTCCAAGGAGCATTCTGGCTGCACTTCCTCCAGGACAGATCTGTTAGTTCTTTTAGCAGTCCATGGTACTTTCAGCATTCTTTGCCAGCACCACAACTCAAAAGCATCAACTCTTCTTCGGTCCTCCTTATTCATTGTCCAGCTCTCACATGCATACCAGGTGATTGGAAATATCATGGCTTGTGTCAGGCACACCTTAGTCCTCAAGGAGATATCCTTGCTCCTCAGCACTTGAAACAGTTCCTTCACAGTTGACTTCCCCAATGCTACACATCGTCTAATGTCCTGACTGCTGCTTCCGTTGGCATCGATTGTAGAACCAAGCAACGTGAATTCCTTGACAACCTCAATCTTCTCTCCATTTATTGTGATGCTGCTCATTGGTCCAGTGGTGAGGATTTTTGTTTTCTTTATGTTGAGATGTAATCCATACTGCAGACTGTATTCTTCAACCTTCATCAGTAGGTGCCTTAAGTCATCCTCACTTAATAATAGTGTATCAATATTGATGCAATAGTAGTGGCAAATGTTTCATAGTAGTATTAACAATAGGGAAAACTCTATACAGAGTATACAAGAACCCCTGGGAGTATCCTTGCAACTTTTCTGTAAAATATAAAATGTATATTACTTTTGAGGAAGTTAAGAAAAAGAAAAGAGCTCTGGTGGTGCAGGGGTTAAAGATGCCAACTGAAAGGTCAGCAGTTTGAACCCACCAGCTGTTCTGTGAGAAAAAGTGTGGAAGTAAAATAAAGCAAAAAACATAAACTAAAATAGCAGCAAGACTGACTCCTGATTACTGAATTCAAAATCACCAGGAATGGATCTCAGGCAGAGTTATTTTTTTTAATTGCCAAGAGAGAGAAAAATATAAAGATATATGGCAACAAAAGCAGAAAATAAGAGAGGGGAATATGGTGAAAGCATTCTATACAGCATGTATTTTTGGGGGGAATAAAATATTGATTGCTTTATCAAGTGTGCATGTAAAAAAACAAGGGTTAACAATAAAGAATAATAATAAATTTGTATGTTCAAATTTAGTGGATGGAAAACAAGGGATTAAAGATCAAAAATATGACTATGAGTAAAGAGAAGCATTGTTTTATGATAAAAGTAAAAATTCACTAGGGAGCTATAGCAATCCTGTACCTATATGAATCTAACAACATAGGCTCCAGGATTGAAAGGAAACATCACAGGAGTTACAAGGAGACAATGACAAATAAGCAATCCTAGTAGGAGATTTTTAACACATTTCTCTCAGAAAGTGATAGACTCAGCTGACAAGAATTTTTTAAGGCTATAGAAATTTGAGCTATACAATTAATAAAGTTAATACAATGGACATATATAGAATTCTGCTCTCAATAATTTTAAACATACAGTCCTAATACAAAACACCTAAATGTCCTCCAGGCTGGTGAATGCATAAACAATGCAATAAAACACTAAATCATGGTATACAGGAACTCTTGGGAATATCCTTGTAACTTTTCTATGAAATAGAAAATGTGTATTAATTCTGAAGAAGTTAAGAAAATAAAAAGAAAAGAGCCCTGAAATGTAAGCAGTTTGAATCCACCAGCTGTTTAGCCCCAAACCTCATACTTTTGGAAAGTAAAAAATTACTTTTAAGTAATCAGTGGTTGAAAGGAGAAATCATAATGGAAATCATAAAATATTTAGAACTGAATAATAACAGAAGCACTAAATAAGACAATTTGTGGAACACAGCTGTGGTGCAGTGAATTACTTAACATGGGTCTTCTAGTCATGGTCTTTGTGACTCCCACCAGATAAATGGTTGGAACTATGTAAATGTGAGGTGTTTACAGCCCACGAAGGGGATTGGATAGCTTATTAATGATGTAAATTGGGTACATGGCATCTTTGTCAGGGATAGACCGTGGAAATAAGATATATGGAACTCTAACATGGGGATGGGTCAGTTTTGCCATCCTGAAGGCTTAAAATGAGCCATCCCAGAGGCAGAAAGGGGGTCTCACTGCCATCAAGAGAGAAGAGCTGGGAGTGCAACATGTCCTTGGACCTGAAATTCCTGTGCCGCAATGGCAGAGAGGCAGTGGTGGCTGAGGCAGCAGAACCAAGAGACTGTCATGAGATAGAGCAGTAGGCTTCCCAGCCCGCAGAGTGAGAAAGCTAAGTGCTCTCAGGCAGGAGACTTGCTGGCAGAGTGGGCACCTGTTGGCAAAGCTAAAAGAGCCCTGTAACACTGGCCCAAGCAGGGCAGAGGCCAAGGCCAGAGAGAAGTGTGCCTGAGGCAAGCTGAGAAGAAGCTGTCCTGATCAAAGAATTATATCTGAGTGCTTCTGATCCTGAGTTATAGCATGTCACTTCTCGAATAAACCCCATACTCATGAGTATTGTCTGTGAGTTTTATGTGACCATTTCAACAAATCACTGAACCCAGCAGAGAAGCAGAGAGTGCTGTGGGAGGGATAGTTGGTGTCAGAAACGGTAAAAGGGTTGGAGGGTGGCAGAATGTCTGACCTCCACCTCACAGGAACCAGCCTTGGGCTGCTGATACTGTTCTGGATCCTACTTCCCCTTGTGAAGTTATAGAGGAGGTTGGAGGAGGTCATCCCATGCCCTCTCTGCTCACAAAGCTCTTGGAGTGAAGACTATAGTTTTGGATATATGTATAGAAGATAAGAATGTTTTAAATAGTAAGCTAACCATTTTTTGAACAAGAAGTTAAGAAAAAGAACAAGGAAATCAGAAAGAAGGAAATAAAAAAGTAAGAACAAATTTAGCTGAAATCATAAACAAAGTACAATGTTGTTGTTATTGTGTGCCTTCGAGTCGGACATGACTCATAGCGACCCCTCCTTGGGTTTCTGAGGCAGTATCACTATGGAAGTAGATTGCCCAACCTTCCTTCTGAGGAGTGGCTGGTGGGTTTGAACCCCCAGCCTTCTGGTTAGCAGTCAAGTGCCTTTCGGCACTGCGCTACCAGAGCTCTCAGTACAATGTAGAGAAGAGTATTAATAAAATGGTAATAGAATTATGGTTTAGAGCCAGATAAGAAAACTATGAAAAAAAAAAAAAAAAAAAAGCCGAATTGAATTATGTGGAAAAGAGATAAACCGAAGCTAGCCAAGTAGAGAAGGGAATCAGGCCTCTTCCAGGTAGGAGTGCAGAACTTCATTCCTCCCAAAGCAGGTGTTAAGAAATGCAAACTCACTGCCGTGGAGTCAATTAGACTCATAGTGACCCCTCCTTGGTTTTCCAAGGCTGTATCACTACGGAAATTGATTGCCCAACCTTCCTTCTGAGGAGTGGCTGGTGGGTTTGAACCGCCAGCCCTCTGGTTAGCAGCCAAATGTCTTAGGCACTATGGCACCAAAGAGGTTACAATTAAAACTGGATATTGGTAAAACTTGAAAATTGTCCAGGGGGCAGGTGGAGCCTGTAGGTGGAGTCTGTAAAAGTCAATCCCATCTGAAGGACTCTGGCAAGGCCCACCTGTGCCTTCCTGGTCCCTGATCTAGAAAGGAGTTGATTTTAAGAAAGGACTTGTTGTTAACTGTCATCAAGTTGGTTCCTGACTCATGTTGACTCTATGCACAACAGAATATGATCAGTTTTGGACAGGACTCTTGTGATCCATAGGGTTTCCCTGGCTGAGTTTTGGAAGTAGATTTCCAGGTCTTTCTTCCTAATCTGTCTTAACTTGAAAGCTCTCCTGAATCAACATCATAGCAACACATAAACTTCCAGTGACAGACAGGTGGTGGCTGTACATGAGGTGCACTGACCAGAAATTAGACCCGTGTCTCCTTCATGGAAGGGAATATTTATCACTACCCCCAAGAAGGGCTTAGTGTGTGCCAACCTGTGGCTCAAGTAGAGTAGGCCTAGAACAACTGTTTTCAACACCAGAAGGATAGATCTTGTTTCTGTGAATTTTAGCTGTGAGCATTTATTATATTCAAATTTAAAACTAAGAATTCACAACATTCATATATGCAAAAAATTAAAAATCCACTCATAACATTGTTTGTAAATAATGAAAAAGTGAGAACGATTCAAATGTCCACAAATAGAGAAAAGCATAAATGAGCTCTACTTTATTAATATAATATTATACAGCTTATTTTTAGCTAAATCTAGGAAAATCAACATGGGTAAGTCTCAGGGAAAAATCCTGTAGAGTGAAAATGACAAGTAGCAAAAGAACAGAGTATGTAATACCATTTAGGTAAATTTCTTAAAGGCTGAGAGAAAGATGAGTCAGTCTCCTTCTTCCATAAAGGTTTACAGTCTTGGAAACGCTAAGGGGCAGTTCTACTCTGCATAGAGTTGCTATGAGCTGGAACTGACTCGATGCCAGTGGGTTTGGTTTGGTGGGTTTGGAAGAAAATTAATTGGTATGATCCTTTAATGCCAAGCTGAATTTGGATTTCTTTCTGTAGGCAGTGAGAACTCATTGTTGAATGAATGAGTCATGAAAGCAGGAAAATCACAAGACTAGATCTCTGCTACAAGGAAGGAGATTAGTTTAGCAGGGCTCTTAACCTAGGGCTCACAGATAAAATTCAGGTGTCCATGTCCTTGGGTGGGAAAAAAATATATCCTTATTTTCAGCAACCTCTAACTGAAACTGTGGTCTTTCTTTCGATTACTAGGCAACAAAACCCACAGCTATCAAGTTGATTTTGACTCATAATGACCCTGTAGGCCAGAGTGGAACTGCCTCACAGGGCTTTCAAGATCATCCATCTTTACAGAATCAGACTGCTTCAGCTTTCTCCCGAGGACCCACTGGTGGGTTCGAACTGCCGATCTTTAGCAGCCCATTGCTTTAACCACAGTGCCACCAGGGCTCCTTGTAGGCAACAAAGCACATAGTTTCAGCTGGACTGTGACAGTCACCAATAGAAATCACAGATATTTTCATATCATATTACATTTGTGACAGATATCTTGAATTATCTTTTATGCTCATCACTCTTTGAAGTTAGAGTAGGTATTAGTCCTGTCTCTGGATCTTGTTATTTAATGAGTGAATAAAGCAGCACATATATACTATAGCACAAAATTGATTTTTAAAATGCTTTGATAATGTACTTCGATATAAATGTTTCCCTCATAACTCTATGTGTTTTATTCTACACATTTAAAAGCATGATTCTGAGAATGCCCATAAGCCTCACCAGATGCCAAATGAGTCCACAGCCTGCAAACAAATGAAGACCTAGGATAGAGCTCTAGTGGTGTAATGCCTAATGTATTTGACTGCTAACCAGAAGGCTGGTGGTTCAAACCTACCAGCCACTCCTCAGAAGGAAGATTGGGCAATCTACTTCTGTAGTGATAATGCCTTGAAAACCCAAGGAGCGAGCGGTTGCTATGAGTCGAATGGACTCTACGGCAGTGAGTTTTTTTTTTTTTTTTTGGTTTTGGTTTAGGATGGTTAAAAGAGAAAGTGATGGCAGAATCCCAGGAAGGCTGTTGTAGCAGTTTAATCAGTGATAACAGGGCCAGGATAAAGATGTGCATGATAGCACAGGAGGTGAAGCTCAGATCCATGAATGTCTGACTCATTTCCTGCCATTCCTATCATCTAGCATAGTGCCTTGGCACACACTGTTCATGTTAGCTGCCATCAAGTGACCTCATGCACGGTGGACTGCCTTGCACACTGCCCAGCTCTGCACCATCCCCATCATCACTGAGGACCAGATCATTGTGATTCATAGGGTTTGCATTGGCTGATCTTCAGAATCACCAGGCCTTTTTTTCTAATCCGTCTTAATCTGGAAATTCCACTGAAACCTCTTCAGCATCTCATAGCAACATGAAAGCCACCACTGATGGGTGGGTGGCAGCTGCACATGAGGTGCACTGGCCATGAATCGAACCTGGATTTCTCACGCAGAAGGTGAGAATTCTACCTGTGACCTACCAATGTCCCCCCACCCTCTACCTGGCACATACAGGCCACCAAGTCAAATGTGTTCAGTGAATGGTAAAAGGAATTGGCGTGGGAGGCAATTTGGGTTGGTCCAGTAAATGAGTTTTGTGAGGCTAGAAAGAAGGGTCAAGGGTAATAGAAGCTGGTGTGTCAAAGCCTGATGTGGTTCAATGAGGTCTGGCTCTGGAGCAGGCTACAGGAAGATGGGAGACTTGCAATAAACTTACCAAAGGTAAAGGGCTCATTTTGTCTCCCAAATCTCTTGAGTAGCCTGTGATCCCATACAGTATTGCATTACCCAACAAGCCAAGGTGAGCATTACTTACTAATCTGTAGTGAACAATTTCATATTTTTTCACCACATCAAAGATTCTCCTTGTAAGTATGGCTGGCCTCTGTCTCTCTCTCAACCCCACAGCACCTTCCTACACAATCAAAGCCTCTTTTCAAATTTACAACCCCTGACAAGGATGCAGTTCCCAGGAAGCAAAGTAAGCAAAGGCTTGCTTCTGCTTACCTACTAATCTATACAGATTAGTTTCATACATCTCTGATGAAATCCATATGAAACTGTTCTCTACAGCTTAGTAAGTAAGCACAAGTAAGCCTGTGCTTACCTTGCTTATTGGGTAATCTGTCCTGATCACGCATTATTTTAGTTTATTCTGCCACTGATCTTGTTCCAAGTATACCTCTTCTCCTTTTTTACATGTAACTTCACTGAGCTGTTATCACAAAGATGCCACAAAGGCTCCTGGATGGCTTCCACAAAGGCAGGTTGGGACAAGCCTTTTTTCTAGCCCAGAGTCTCTATTGTAAGTAATGGCGCACCCTGTATGACATCACCCAGGCAGGAAATGGATGTGGGCTGAGAACCATAGAATTCAAGAAGCACAATTGTGTTCTTAGAAATAGCAAATAGAAAGTATCTTTGCTTACAAGTTTCAACCCACAATAATGTTACAAGCCATTATTTTAGATTTTCCTCAATCATAATCTTAGAACAAATTTATTTGCTCCTTGATAATGCATTTCAACACAAACATTTCCTTCATAATTCTATATTTCATTTTATACATTTGAAAACATGGTTCTGAGAATATCCAGAAGTTTCACCAGATGCCAAAGGGGTCATGGGCCCAAAAAAGGTGAAGACCTAAGATAGCTAAGTGTGGGGAGAAGTTAGAGGCAGATCCCTGAAAGATAGATGTTTAACAGCCTTTGTTAAACCTATTGGACCAATAAAAGAACATCAAGAAAAATGAAGAAAGTAATACATTTTAGTAGAACTTAAGTTTGGCTGAAGTGGTGGGAGTGAGGACTGCTTTATAAGGTTATCTCTGGTACTACACACACATACACATACACACACACCGGCTCCCTTTCCTCCTAATCCACTCTTTCTGATCTCTGGCCATCTGACTCTCATCCCAAGGCCTTTATTCTTGTTCATCTCTAGTTTCTCCTCAAACTTAACCCTTCCCAATATGCTAATGACGTACATTTCTAGCCTTGAGCTTCCAAAAATAATGGACCCACAGCTAATCTGATTTGATCCAATGCCTTCATATCAGAGATGAAAAAGCTGAGGTCCTAGAAGTCTAGAGATGTCCAAGGTTATACATTTGCAGTGATCAGTAGAGCTGACACTAGAAGCTGGATTTCCTAAGCAGCATTCTAGCACTCTCTCTGAAAAACCTGTTGTCCTTCTGGCCTATATTCCAGTTAGCGATTAATTATTTCCTATTAGATATCCTCAAAGGAGCTCTAGAAGGAGCTCTGGTGGTGCAGTGGACAAGGCATTGGGCTGCTAACCAGAAAGTCAGTGGTTCAACTCCACCAGCTGCTCCACAGGAGGAAGATGAGGCAATCTACTTCTATAAAGATTTACAGCCTTGGAAACCTTATGGGGCTTGCTATGAGTAGAAATCAAATTGATGGTAGTGAGTTAAGGAGCTTTGGTGGTAGACTGAGTGGTTAAGGCATTTGGCTGCTAACCAAAAGGTCAGTGGTTCAAATGCACTAGCCACTCTGTGGGAGAAAGATGAGGCAATCTACTTCCATAAAGATTTACAACCTTGGAAACCCAATGATGGTAGCTATAAGTCATAATTGACTCAATGGCAGTGAGTTTGATTTAAGTTTGAGATGTGCTCTGCTCAACCTAAATAGCACAAACCTCAACATACAGTCAGAGAGACAACAATCACTTGTCAAAATATGAAGTCCTAGATGCACAACTGGGAAACAGTATTTGCCACATAAGGTAACCAAAGGATTAACATCTTTGATCTATAAAAGAACATCCCACTCATTCAACACATATTTATGGAGTGCCCACTAGGAATAGGACTGCTAGGCATTGAGAATACAATGGTGAATAAGAACAGGATGACTTGTGCTGCCATGGGGTTTACTGCCTAGAGGGCAGAGACAGACTAATCAGAGGATTACCATAATGAAACACTAACCAAAGTAAAAGATTACCTGCTAGGGAACATATGACTAAAGGACCTAACCCTGGCTGGATGTGAGACCCTGTTTGGGGAGTGTCTGAGAAGTAAGTACCACTGGAGTGACTGAACTGAAATAGAAACTACAACCGGGAGCTAAAAAGGAAAGGATGGAAAGAGGAGCAGAAACCACAGGCAAAGGCAATAATGTGCAAAGACCATATGGCAAGAAGAAACAGGGTGCATTTGGAAAACTGAAAGAAGGCTGTTGTGGCCTTGGCATAAAGGGAGAGGGAGGTGGGGCTAAAGGAGACTGGAAAGGGAGGCAGGGACCAGACTGTGCAGAGCCTTCTAGGTCATATTGTATATTTGAGTCTGTATCCAATGAGAAATAGACTGCATGGAAGAGTTTCAAGGAGGGTGTTGACACAGTGAGATTTATGTTTTGAAGAAATAAGACTTATAACAGTGGGAAAGCAGGTAAGAGAGAAGACAGACACATAGAGAAGTGAGGCGCTTGTCAATGTCTGAGAGAAAGAACGGTAGCTTAGCCTGGTGGGTCTCCATCAAGGGCAATTTTGCCTCTTCGACTAACCTGGACACATTTGGCAATATCTGGAGACATTTTTAAAAACTTATTGCCATCGAATTGATTCCAACTCATAGAGACCCCCATTGTGTTTCCAGGGTGGTAAATCTTTACGGAAGTAGATTGCCCAGTCTTCCTTCCACAGAGCAGCTGGGGGGTTTGAATCAACAACCTTCTGGTTAGCGGTCAGATGCCTTAGGCACTACGCCTCTGGTGGCGTAGTGCCTAAGGCATCTGACTGCTAACTAGAAGATGGATGGTTCAAACTCACCAGCCACTCTGCGGAAGGAAGACTAGGTAATCTATTTCCGTAGTGACATCACCTCAGAAACCCAAGGAGGGGTCACTATGATTTGGATCCAACTTGATGTCAGTGAGTTGAGTTGTTAGTTGAGACATATTGGGGGGACAATTAAGAGGTTAAAATCAGAAGTTACTGACCAGACTTATTGGTCTGATAGAAACTGATGGAACTCCCAAGATGATGACCCTTAGATACCCTTCTAACTTAGAACTGAAGCCACTCCCAGAGATCATCTTCCAGCTACATAAAAGACAGGCCTATAAAGTGAACAGTAATGCCTGAGAGTAACATGCTTCTCAGAACAATTAACTATAGGAGACCAAAAGGGCAGCATTTGCCCAAAAACAAAGTTAAGAAAACAGAAAGGGGCAGGAAAACTGGGTGAATAGAAATGAGGAACCCAAGGTGTAAATGGGGAGAATGTTGACACATTGTGGAGATGGCAACCAACTGTCACAGAACAATCTGTGTATACATTGCTGAATGGGAAACTAATTTGCTTTGTAAACTTTCACATAAGCCACAATAAAGTTTTGTTTGTTTGTTTGTTTGTTTCAAAAAATCAGCACTAATAAGTGACTAATTGATGATGAGGAATGAGGGAAAGGTTGTGCAAGATAACCCTCCGGTTTCTGGTTTGCTTACCTGGATGAGAGGTGTGCTGAGGTGAGAAATACTGAAAGAGTTGATGGTTTGGTGAGGGAAGATAAGGAGTTCCACCTGAGAACAAGTAAATTTGAGATGTCTTTAAGATATTCAAGAGATATTAAACAATTTCCTAGGTCTTTACCTCAAGAAAGGAAGCCTAAATTTGGAGAGGCGGGGCAAGATGGCGGACTAGGCAGAAGGATTGCACAGACCCTCTTCAACAAAGAAAAGGGAAACCAATTAACACAGACAC
>NW_006921729.1:6613029-6619077 GCF_000298275.1 Orycteropus afer afer
TCTGTGAATAGAATGAAAGGCATGAACATAGAAGAGATTATCCAGGAGGAGCACAGAGAGTGAGGAGAAAAGAGAGTCCAGAACTGAGTCCTGAGAAAATCCTGGGAGAGGAGCATGAGCCTTGAAGAAGGCAAAAAAAGGGAACATCCAGAAAGGTGGGAGGAGAACCAGGACATGTCACATCTCTGAAGCCTCAAGAGAGCTTGTTTTCCTGCATCTTCTCCAACTCTGAACATTAAAGATCTTTTTAAGTTTTGACAAACAGATCAATTAAGAAAAATCATCTCTAAATAGATATCAAGTTTAATTGGCAAATCTTTGGTAAGTAATGAGATTAAGCATCTCTGCTAATTCATTGGCCATTTATATTTATTTTGTAAATTTGCTAGTGCAGGCTTTTTGTACATTCTTTTGAATATTCATATTTTTCTATAGATCTGTAGGAACTCATTATACATCATGGTTTTTAACTCTTTGCTTCCACATTCTCAAATATTTTCCTCCAATTTACCCTTTGTTTGGATGTTATGGTGGTTAAGTTTGTGTGTCAACTTGGCTAGGCCTGGTTGAGTGGCTGGGCAGCTGGATATAGTATTTCCCATGATGAGACTGGTAATCAACTCCATGGTGGAATCCACTGTGAGCAGCTGAGTAGCTGCCTTTGGGATGTGCTCTGCTTCCCGTACGTAAGAAACAGCTTTGGGAATGGTCTTTAGCTTATCACATGCTTGAACCCTGGATGTAGCCGTGTCATTGTTCAGCAGCCTGCCATGCTCTGCCAACCTTCGGACTTCCAATGGACTAGAATTAATGGCCTGCTGTGTGGTTTGGTAACATTGGGACTGTGCCATTTTATTTGTTGACCTTGGGCTTGTCAGCCTCAGCAGCCAGTAGCTGCCTGAGTGAAGAGATGCCTCTAGCTTCACTGGGCCAGGAGTAAGAGGCAGAGCTGAAGCCCAAGGTTGAGGGGCTTTCACACAGCCCCTAGAGTCTGGCACTTTGAACTCAGACTTCTAGCCTCCAAACTGTAAGAGAATAAAGTCTGTTTGTTAAGGCCATCTCATTTGTGGTAGATTCCTGTCAGAGCGACACTAGGTAACCAGAACAGATGTCTTTCTCCATTCAGTGTTTTTGAACTTTTTTGGAGTCAAATTTGTTGACTTTTTCTTCTGGCTTTGATCTCAAGCTAGAAGAGGCTGTTCCTTCTCATGGATCATAAAGTGTTCTTTATTTTCTTAGAACATTTAATCTCCTTTTTGTATTTTAAACCTTTCTCCATCTAAAATCTACTTTTGAGTATGATGAGAAGTAAGGATTTTTTTTTTCTAAATGGTGAGCTAGTAGTTTTAGTACCATTTATTTAATAATATACCCTTCTACTTCCCCTTTGCTCTATACTAAATTCCATATGCATTAGTCTAATACTGGACTACCTGTTTGTTCTTTAGATCTATCTGTATATTCTTATACCTGGACCAGGCTGTTTTAATTCCTATAGCTTTATAATATGCTTTGGCATTTGATAAGACAACTCTGTACTACTAATCAGGAAAGAAATCAGAGGTGTGCATATGTATGGATGTGTACATATGTGTGTTTGTTCTTACATGTAGAGGATCAATGGGGAAATGTGTGTGTGTGCTGTACATGTGTAACAGTATGTGTATGTTCTTACACATGAAAGGTTAATGGTGAAGTGCCTATGGATGACTAGAACTTGTTTGGGAGTTCCAAAGAAGTTGGAGTCAGTGTCTGGAACAGAGTTCTGGGGAAGTTTGGAAAAAATAAAAGGAGAAGTAGAGACCATATGGTTCTGAAGGGTAGTTGGTGTCCCCCATTAGGAGGCCTGTAGATTGGGGCAAGTAGAGACGAAAGCTGGTGGCATGGGCTAAGCTCTGTTATTTTCAGACACTAGCACCAACTGCATTTCCAGGCCTACTAGGCCTGGAAACTTTCCACACCTCCTAGGAAGTTTACTGGCAGTGCCAAGGTAAGCCATTCACCTCTCAGGGCAGACTTCAGTCTTGAGTGCAGCATCTGTAGTTGTTTTAGGATTTATTATCCCCCTGGTGAAAAATCATTTGCCATATTACTTATCTTTCATTGGCCAATAGCTTTCAAATAAAGCAAGTCTTATAACTCAGCAAGGTACCACCCCTGTCAGTTTGTTGAACTGTGGTGGGCTTGCATATTGCTGTGATGCTGGAAGCTAAGCCACCAGTATTTCAAATGCCATGAGGATTGCTCATTGTGGACAAGTTTCAGCAGAGCCCTTAGACAAAGACAAACTAGGAAGAAAGGCTTGGCAATCTACTTCCAAAAATTACCCAATGAAAACTTTATGGATCACAGCAGAATATTGTCTAACTTGCTCTGGACATCAGGAGGGACAGATCATTGGAGGAGGACATTATGTTTGGTGAAGTAGAGAGCCAATGAAGGCAAAGTAGACCCTGGGTGAGATAGACTGGCACAGTGGCTGCAACAATGGACTCAAACATGCTAGCAATTGTGAGGATGATGTAGGAATGGGCAGTCTCCATCCTGCTGTACATAAGGATGCCATGAGTCAGAGTCAACTTAACTGCAGCTAACAACAACAATTTGGCAAGCATTCACTGCATGTCTGACACCCCCAGTGAAGACTTTGTAGCACACACAGGACTGGGTTGGGCCAACCTCTCTTGGCTCAGAGGCATTCTTCTCCTAAGGCCCTCTGAGGGTAGGCAGATTGGCCCATGCCTGTGCAGGTTGTCTCTACAGGAGAGAACTGGTGGGCCCAAGATACAGCCCTGGCTCAGCTCTGCATACTGACATTCAGAGGCCTCATGAAGGGAGAAACCCAATTAGCCCTCTTGCTAGGATCATCCAAAGGGTCCTTGGGGTCAAAGGCCAGGGGGTAGCCTGCAGCTTCATTAAAACAGACTCCTGGGACATTTGAATGGCTGCTGCCCCACACTGCATTTTTGTCATTTTTCCTACGTGGCTTCTTCCAGACTGTGCTTGTCCTGGGTTTTGACCTGGCCACATCTGTATAAAATGGGATAGGGGAGCTTTGCTCTCAATATCTAGTGAAAATGTCCCTGGGGATGGCCAAGGTGTTTTTGCAATAATACATGAGAAAGAATTCTTGGCTTTACTTTTAGCTCCTGGCCCCCAGGTTTGGCCTGTCTACTCACTCCCCAATATTACAGGTGTTTACTTGCCTCCACCCTACCTGCGAGGAGAGATGGGGCTGTTCCCTGGCACAAGGCCCTCTCGCTGCGGGCCCCAAGGGGCCATGAGCGCCCATGTCTCATCCAGTGTGGCTGGTCGCTGCCCCGCCCGTCCCCACTTACTCTCACTTGGGGTTGGGGTGTCCGTGGAGGGAACAGGAGATCAAAAGTTTCTTTCTTGGCCCTGACATGGACGAAAGAAGGAAGCGAACAGTGGTCTTCCACCTAAGCAGCAATCTGAAGTCTCCCTTTCCATTTAGGTGATGGTGGAGGAAACTAGAAGAGGGTTAATCACGTGCTATTTGGCCTGGACCCGGAAGGAGGTAGTGGACCCCTTGGAGCTGGCAAGGATGATCTCTCAAAACTAGGCGCTGACGCCCTCTGTTCCGCTTCCACGGAGGGCTAGGGGTGAAGGAAGGAGAAACTAGAAGAGGGAAAGTGAAGAAATAGGTAGGTGGCCCTGACACCGACGAGGGGGCGGTCCCGGGCCCAGCTGCACCGCCCTCGCCCCGCCCGGTCCCGCCCAGCCCAGCCACCCTCGAGCCTCTGCTGACGCCTCCTGCGCGCTGGCCGCCGGCTGCCACTGCGGCAGAACCACTGCCTTCCCTGATCCGACGCGCACAGGTAAGAGCAGGGGACTCTGCACCGAGCCGCCAAGAAAAGAGCGAGAGTCTGAGCAAGGCTGAGGGTTGGGAGGGAAGAAAACGGGGTCGCATTCCCATAGATGGCCAAAAAACGAGAGCCCTAAATCCTCCAGCGGCGGAAGGTGGTCCCTGCCTTGCTCGGGATGGGAGGACCCGGCTTTACCCAGCATTTCTATGGGCTGGCGCTTAGATGTCTTTGACTGTGAGAACGCAGTCCGGAATGAGGCCCCCCAGATCTCGGGTGCACTGAACGCTAGGAGCCCGATTCCCCCTTGCAATATATTTGCAGCCAGCAGCTAAGGATACCCGCTCCTGGGCCTTTAAAGGGCCCTCCAGGCTTGCGGGGTACACAGAAACCTCCCTTGCTGGTGTGCTGGGAGGAAAAGCCTTGCTTCAGCCTCCTGGATGTTAATAACAAAAGGAAGATTTGTTCTACCCCTGGATGGTATGTAGAGGTGAGGGAAAACCTGCTGAAAATAGGATTATTTTTTGAAATTTTTCTCAGTTTAAAGTTTCAGAAACGTTTTCTTCTTCCCCTCCTTGTGTTCAGGGAGGAGACACTAGAATTATGCCCTAGCTTCAGGTATTATCTTGGAAGTTGTAGGTTTGGGCTCATTTGGCATCTGATGAGGTTGTGATGTAGACGGAATAGAGTGGGTTGGTGTTTTAACATGTGCAAGTTTTTTGAACTTCTTAAATCAGAGGCCATTGGACAAAATGTCATTTTTTGTTCCCCCACCAGGAGCTGGCAGAAAAGATGTTCACTGTGCTGACCCGCCAACCATGTGAGCAAACAGGTTAGTATCTCTGTGCAGGCAGCAGTCAGGGTTTTGACAAGTCACATGAGAGTTCCAGCTCAGCCCACAGTTTTTCATGCATGTCCCCTGCAAATGAGTGTTTTAATTAATCTCAATTGTTTGACACTCAGTTACTCGCCAAGATTTCACTACTAGCATTCCTCAGATAAAAGTAATGCTTTTCTTCTAAGTCACAAAAACAAGGACTAACAAGCATGTTTCGCTTAAATGGTTTTTCCGGTTTGTATAATCCATTAATTTGGCCATTGTGGTTTCACTTACATAGCTGTGTGTAAGGTTTGCTTGAGAATATTGTTGATCTTGTGATGAATTATAAGGAACTTGGATCTTTCCTGTGTTTCCATTCAAGTATTGTTGCTGGCACATTGTCTACAGTGGCCTTCTTCCCCCTCCCCATATGGGCCAGTGGTCAGCACTGTTATCACATAAATTAGTAGGGGCAATTTATAAGAATGCAGGCACAATCCCCAGGGGCTGGCTCTCAGCCCAACAGTTAACAAGACTTAAGTGTAGATCACTCCCCAGGGTGACGCACCCACATACCCTATGGTAATACATCCCTTAGAGCAATAAACTACAGGAAACCAGAGGACCAACATTCAGATTGAGGAAATGCAGGACAAACAGGAGTGCATAAATATGAGGAGCACAGGGGGAGGGTTACAGGGTAGGGAGGGGAGAAGACTGGGTTAATGCTGGACATGGTGAATGGGGAATGAAACTAAATGTACACTTAACGTTGAATGTAAAACAAGCTCTTAAAAAAAAAAAAAAAGAATGCAGGCACATGTGCAGAATTCACACACACACACACACCCCACACACATACCTGCCTCTGGACGAAGGCTCTGGCCTCTCCACTTTCAGGTAAGCACCTTGTAATTACAGTGTTTGTGTAGCTCTAATGGCAGCACAGCTCTGAACTGCCTTCTCTACATGAATGGAGGCTGCTCTGGTCCACTTGCTTTGTAATAACCTTTTCTGCTAGGGAAGGGTTTGCTTAAGGTAATCATAGCTTTTAACATGAAAACTGCTGAAGCACTGAGGATTTAGGAGGCCAGGCACGTGGCTGTGGTCAGGAGACTGCTTACACACCATTTCCCTCCTGTGTTCTTTAGTTGTGCCCCTAAATTGGCTATGCCTGTCTTCCAAAAGGATATGTTTTTAGGATAAAAAATCCACTGTCATCAAGTCAATGCCAACTCATAACAACCCTATAGGAAAAAGTAAAAACCCCAATAGAGTTTCTAACGCTATATAAATCTTTAGAAAAACAGATTGCCACATCTTTCTCTCACAGAAGGACTGGTGGGTTCAAAAGTACTGACCTTTTGATTAGCAGCTGAATGCTTTAATCACTGTGCCATAAAG
>NW_006921729.1:6619177-6624260 GCF_000298275.1 Orycteropus afer afer
GGGGGGGGGTGTTTGTTTTTTTAAAGGAAATTGTACCTAAGGACTGGTTCGATTGTCATCTTTTCCCCTAAACACTGAAATTTCACAACATAAACTGCAATATCATACATATAGACAAGCTTGCTACGTGCCTTCCAAAAAATAGTTTAGCTTGGCAGATTAAACCTCAAATTATCCAGTCTTATTAGGAGAAAAACCCCTAAACCCCTATAACTAACATTGACATAAGCATTCTTTAAAAGCTGAATGCAAAGTGTTGCCTTTGTGGATGAGCTGATACCAGTCTGGTTCATGGACTTTTATCTAGACTCATAGAAAAGTGACTTAGGAACCTTGAGAGGCTTCTTGAAGGCTAACTTCATACTGGGTGATGTTTTAGTTGGACTGGCCCCCTCTTGCTGGTATTACACACAATGCTTCAAAGAGTAGCTTTGTGTATAAGTCATTTTACACACATGGGGCTAGTTCTGTGGGATGAATTTCCAAAAATGGGACAGCTAGTTATTTGTATTTACAATATGGATAAATCCAAACCCCAAACTCATTGCTGTCGAGTGGATTCTGACTCATAGCAACCCCATAGGGCAGAGTAGAACTGCCCCAAAGGGTTTCCAAGGCTATAAATCTTTATGGAAGCAGACAACCTCATCTTTCTCCTATGGAATGGCTGGTAGGTTCAAACCACTGGCCTTGTGGTTAACAGCCAAATGTGTTACCACTGTGCTACCAGAGTTCCTTTACACTTCTGATATTGACAAATTACCCTTCATTGATGTTGTATATGTATCAGTAGACTCCCACTGACAAGGTAGGTGAATTAAGTGACCACCTTTGATATCAGGAAGTATCTGGAGCTACATCTATACTGAAGGGAAGTCACATGGGGCAGAAGAAGTTGGCTGCTCTGAGCCACTGAGACCCACTGCATGACTGTGAGTATTGTGATATGATTACATATTGGGGCTGAATTTTACTCTACCATGGTAGCACACATGTGCCTTTTATTTCTTCCAGGAAAATGTCTCCTAGAAATAATGAAAGGGTAAAGCATAGATTATGGTGTTCTAAGAGTAAATGATACTGCCTCGGCAACCCAAGGAGGAGTCGCTATGAGTCGGGGCTGACTCGACGGCACATAACAACAACAACAAGAAGAGTAAATGTTCTGGAATAGAGTAGGATCTGTCTCAGTGCTTTCTGCTATGATGGAAATATTTTATAGTTACACTGTCCAATATGATAGCCACTAGCCATGTGTGGTTATTGAACACTTAAAATGTGGCTAGTGCAACTCAGAAACTGACCTCTTTATTTATTTAATTAATTCAAATTTGAATAGCCAATTGGTCAGGAACATAATTGAGCCTACAGTGTTGGTCTCCTTCTCTGAATCTAGTAATTTTTCAATTATGCCAGTGTTTATCATAGTTCAATCATTTGAATGCCACCATTAGTATTCCTACTTCCACCAACACAATTATTTTATCAATATTTAAATGGGATGTCTTTCTATCTTTTAGAAAAATTACATATAATTTGTATATGACGAGGGAGCGCTGGTAGCATAGTGGCTAAGGCACTTGACTGCTAACCAGAAGGCTGGAGGTTCAAACCCACCAGCCACTCCTTGGAAGGAAGGTTGGGCAATCTACTTCCGTAGTGATACTGCCTTGGCAACCCAAGGAGGGGTCGCTATGAGTTAGGTCCAACTTGACAGCACATAACAACAACAGTAACTGGAGCCCAAGAGCTACTCTGCCTTAAAAAGTGGAGATCTCAGTAAAGCCAGGGGAAGTGACCTGTGCACAGTCCACAGATCTGACAGAGAAGGCCAATGTCTGGTTCCTACATTCCCCTCCTGTGTCTTCATTTTAGGGTTCAAGACCCTCTCCCGAACTCCAGCCATCATTGCCTTGGTGGTTTTGCTTGTGAGTGTTGTGGTGCTTGTGGCTATCACACTCATCCAGATTCACCAGAAAGAGGTCCTCCCTCCAGGACTGAAGGTAAGAGTGAAGGGACTAGACTTTGGATGGAATGGAAATGGACACTGGTGATATTTGCACATGATGTACATAATTAGTCACTGAATTATTATACATGCAATGTATGTTGAAATGACATATACTTTATTATATATATTTTTACCACAATAAAAATAATTTTTTCAAGAGTGAAGAAAAGAAATAGGCCACTCAGGCTATTCAATGTGGCATCAATTATTCTAAAACTGTGAAAAGAAAATCTACTCTGCCCTTGGCTGGAGCCAGGAGAAGGTAATGTTAGGCCCAAGGGAGAAGGCCTGGCATGCAGGGTTTGTGAAGTTTGAGGTTACAGATTGATGGTGAGGGGCTCCCTTCTCCAAGGACTTGCTTTGACTCCTATCTGTAGGAACCAAAGCTATAATGTGTAGCCAAGATTTACAGATGGCTATCAAAGTTTTATCAGTTAGTACATACCCCAGTTTTTACCAGCTTGTCCAGTCCCCTAGACCATACAACTGAGACCACGCATGGAAATCAGGAGACTCAGGCTTCTATTCTAGCCTACCCTGGGTAAACAAAAAAACAAGGCCTTGGACAAGTCTCCTTGAGCAGTATTTATGCCCAATCTTGGGTCTAGAACACGGGCTATCATTCTTCTGACCCTTACTCCCAAAATTACTCATGGCCTTGGGGTCAGTTTGAGGCCTCTGTCAGCCCTTGATAAGTACTCCCAAATACCCCACGGATAATTGCTGGTAGACTGAGAATCACAATGTATCACCTGAGAGACTGTCAAATGGAAGGTAAAGAGAATCAGTGAGTCTTCAATGATTTGGGTCAGGGATTAGCAAACTTTTTCTGTAATAGGCTACATGGTACATATTTTAGGCTTTGATAACCACTTATGGTCTCTGTCACATATTCTTCTTTGTTTTTGTTTTGTCTTACACTTTAAAAATGTGAAAACCAGTTTTAGCTGGAGGGCCTTAGAATCCAGGGAATTAAATCATGTTATTTGAATCTCATTTAGCATTTACACTTGACCCTAGATAGTTCTTTCTGTATTCTCCTGCTATTAGTGACTATTCAAAGGCTATATTTGAAATAGAATTATTTTAAAATATAAAAAAGAAAGTAATACTGCCTTAAGTCTGTGGATGGGTTAGATCTGCCATTCTGAGACCACTTTTCTAAAGGATTCAAATAAAATCTTCCTTAGATGAAGGGCATTTAGTTCCTTGATAAGACATTTTACTTAAGTATCTCAGTCACCATGAATAACATGAGTTAAAAAAAGGAGGAAAAAAAAATTATGCAACTTTCCAATGATGAGAGGAAAACAAATTATCTGGTTGTCCAAAGACATTAGTTGAGGGCTAGAGAAGCTGTTTTCCTGAGCTCCAGGCACCATCTTCTTCTATAAACTACATAAATCAGCACCGTGACCTTTACTTTTTAAGTAAAGAAATGGAAATTCAGCCAGTGTTGACAGAACCAGAATTGAAACCCAGGCCCTTCCAATCTCAAGGCCAGAGCTCCCTTTACTTCACCTTCCACCTCTCTCTGATCCTGAGCTGTGAATGGAGACCCTACAAGGAAGCATTGGCCTCTGAGAAGAGCAATATGTCCTTTGCACAGGAGGGAAGTGAGGAGGACTGAGTGCAGATGCAGAACGTTTTGTTAAACTAGGGAGGAAATTTAAGACTAGTACTACTCTTATATCCTGCTAACTGGGGCCCCTGCCCCAGGCCTCATACTTCAGAGGGCCCAGCTCTAGCTATACCCTAGCTTTCTCTCTCTCCTTGGGACAAGGGAATGTGCCCACAGGATCCTCTTCTAGAACACACTGCAGTATGTGGCACCCAGAAATCCCTACCCTAATGATCACAAGTCCCTTTCAGGAGTCTATGTGGACCTCCTCCTGAGAGTGGACCTCATCACTGGTCTGAGAGATGGCCAGAGACGGGGAGCAGCTTTTGGCAGAGAGTGTAGACAAAGTCTGGGCTGTCCACATGTAGGTACATGAATTTGCCAGGAATGGGGGAGAATAAGTTTGGAGGCAGGGGCAGGGCAAAAGTCTCCATTTATAAGACTTTGCCTCATGCCCCACAAAATGTGAGGCATGAGTTGGCTAAGGTAGTTGTCAGATGATAGCTCCCTCTTTTCCTGAGAGGTAAGAGATAGGTTCCTCTCTTCATATTGAAGGGAGATGGAGGTATTACTTAAAAGACTAGAAGAGTAAACAGAGTAAAGTAGATCCTGGGACAGCAGAAAGGGCACCATTCAAGGAGGTTCAATGCTTCTCTCTTAGGTTGGATTCCTCTAAAACAAGATGTTAAGACAAAGATATGAGTGTAACTAGTTTTCCTGGGGGTGATCCCAGGAAGCAAGAGTAGGGGAGTAGGGGAAGTAGGATGGGAGGTAAGGCAGCTAATGTCCTATTATCCAGCAGGTCACTACTGTGAGCAGTTGGGACTTTATCTTGCTAGGGACCCATGGGAGTCATGCAGAATCCACCTCAGAGTTGTCCCCTACCAAGGGACATAAAGAACACATTATTCTTTATTTATTATTCAGCATTATTCTACTCAAGGGGTAATGATATGTATCAGTTTCCATCAGTCGTTAGTTGAGGGTTGTTCCTAGAAGACGTTCCTCTAGCCTTCCTAGAATACTGTGTTCTCAGGGTAGGGTGGGCTCAGGCCATCAGAGAAAGCCTTCAGACAGGTAGAAGGAGGATGGTTGTACATACACCATGGTGGTGAGTCTGGGGGGATATGGGCAGAGAATCCTTTGGCTATTCCATGTGCATACTACTATTATCCTCATTTTGCAAATAAGAAAATGGAAGAACAAAGGGGGCAGATAACTTCCCAAGGTTATACATACTAAATATAGCAGAGCTAGTACTGAAAACAAAACAAAACAGTTGCGATTGGTATCCATCCCCATGTGTTACAGAGTAGAACTGAACTCTATAAGATTTTCTTGGCTGTAATCTTGAGAGAAGAGCAATCAGCCAAAGGGATTAGGTGAGGAGAGGAAACTCAGGCCCACCCAGAGTAGCAGGCCAGAAGAGCAGGAGAAAGGGGATAAAAGCC
>NW_006921729.1:6627720-6639800 GCF_000298275.1 Orycteropus afer afer
GGGGCTGGCGCGGGATTGGGCAGTGTTTCGTTCTGCTGTGCATGGGGTCGCTATGAGTCGGAAATGACTCGACGGCACTTAAGAACAACAACAACATCAGGCCTTTCTTCCGTGGTACCTCTAAGTGGGTTCAAACTGCCATCCTTTAAGGTTAGTAGTTAAGTGCAAACCATTTAGACCACCCAGAGTATAAAAAACAAACCAAACCTGTTGCCATCTAATCAATTCTAACTCATATCAACCCTATCAAGACAGAGTAGAACTTCCATAGAGTCTCCAAGGCTAGATATGCTTTCAGGAAGCAGGCTACAACATCTTTCTCCCATGGAATGGCTGGTGGTTTGAACTGCTGACCTTTTTGTTAGTAGCTGAGTGCTGAACCAATCTCCCTAGAATATACCTATTGCTATCAAGTCCAATTCTGACTCAGAGTGACCCTATAGGACAGAGTAGAACTGCCCCCAGAGGGTTTCCAATGCTGTATAACCTTTATGGAAGTAGACTGCCACGTCTTTCTCTCTGCCACATCTTTCTCTCATGGAACAGCTGGTGGATTTGAACCACAACCATCTGTTAGCAGCCAATGTGCCACCAGGCACTGTGCTATCAGGGCTCCTTACCCAGAGTATAGAAGGAAGAAAGGAGTTTACAGTAGCCTCATGAGCAAGAGTTTGAAGAGACCAGAAGACACACCTTGTCCCAATCAGCAGACAATTGAAAGAAAATATTTTTAATTTCTTCACAGTCTTGGTATCAGGCCCTAGTCACAACTGTAGGGGACAGGAAGTTGTGTAACACTGGAAGATTGGCTCAGAACGCCCATTTTCTTCAACTGAGTGGATTACATGTGAGAAAAGACAGATGTTCTGGGCCAGTTGAACCAGAGACAGAACGCCAGCCTTGGAAGAGACTGATGTACATGCAGTTTTCTCAGGGTGTTCCGAGACCTCTCTCCTGTTTACAATTATGTATTGGAGGTGTGGGGTGAAGGTAAATGAATATGAGGACTTTTTAACAGTTTGTGATTTTTATGTTCTCAAAGCCCTGTTTTGTCTTTGTGTATTGCTGACAGTTGTCCATCTTCAGGATCCTGAAATGTTATTGAAAACTGTCATGAAATGTCATGATATCTGGCTATTAAACATGACCATGGCTTACCTGACTGTGGCTTATTTGTGTTTTAGAGCAGAATTATTCAGTCAAGGGTCTAAACTGTCCCAGTCCCTTTTTCCTTGTGTTACTGGTCTGACCTGCTCCACCGGCTTAAAGAGTAAACATGATGGCATGGCTTTTATTTTTCACACAGGCCCCCACTTGCTCTATTATCATTAAGCCCAATAGCTTCCTCCTGAGGCTTCTCCCTTCTCTATCCTCAGTCTTAATTGTCCAAGAGCCCCAGAGCTTTTCAGTCCTGTATGATCAGCATCCTGTTGACTCTTATAGCCATAGAATGTCACCATTGAAGATGAGTCCTGCACAGTCTCACAGTTTCAGGGATGCAGTCTGTGACCTGCTTGAGCTACATCTTTTCTGCACGTTGGGTGCCAAGGTTATGGGCTGTTTAATTCCCTCTCCCATGTTCAGTCACTACTCTCCAAAGCACAACCACTGGGTCAGGTCAGGTTGACTATTCCCTTCTAGCCTCCTTAAGCCTTGGTCATCAGCCTGGATTGCTGGTGCCTTGAAGCCCAACCAGATATACCTCCTTGAAGAGCAAGAGTTGGATAACTGGTCTCTCTTTCCAGAAGGCCCCTGGGCTCCTTATTCAAACTGGTCTATCTCTTTTCCAGCCAGATCTGCACAGTGCTTAATTAAGAGTGTTCTTTTTTATGGGACCTTTTATCTGGACAAAGAAAATCTGTGGTACTGTATCGGGCACCTTAGAACTAAACTGTCACCCATTAGACTTGATTTACTTAGAACTTAGTAGAAAGTATGTTGTTGTTGTTATGTGCCGTCGAGTCAAACTCGACTCATAGCGACCCCTCCTTGGGTTTCTGAGGCAGTATCACTATGGAAGTAGGATTGCCCAACCTTCCTTCCGAGGAGTGGCTGGTGGGTTTGAACTGCCAGCCGTCTGGTTAGCAGGCAAGTGTCTTAGCCACTATGCTACCAGAGCTCCCAGTAGAAAGTACAGGGGCTATAAATACAGGTTTGAGAGTTAGTTAGACCAGGTTTGGTCCTAGGTATGTGACCTTAGGCAGTTATTTACTTCTGTGGACCTGAGTTTCCCCATCTGTCAAATGGGGATACTGATAGTACCTCCTTATGAAGGTGATAACACTTATTAAAGCACTTTGTACAGTGTTTGGCTTATTATTAACATAGTAAGTGCCAGGTTATGAACGTCCAACTTACAGACAACAGCCAACTTATGGACAACTCCTACTTGCCCTTTAATGTTATGTAAATTTGCTCTTACTTTGAAACAACTGAAGCAACCCCTATTCGCAACAAATTCATCACAATCACCTCTACTTTTTGCCCGTGCAGCTTTTAAATCATTGAAATGGCTTAGAGTCTTTTCTTTCACTAATCCAAACCCACTGCCATTGAGTCGATTCTAACTCATAATGACCCTACAGGACAGAGTACAACTGCCCCATTGGGTTTCCAAGGTTATAAATCTTTATGGAAGCAGACAGCCACATCTTTTCTTCTGCAGAGTGGCTGGAACTGCCAACCTTCTTGTTAGCAGCTGAATGCTTTAACCACTGTGTCACCAGAGCTTTCTTTGAAAGGCTAAATAAGAAGAGTATGCATCTATTCCATCTTACCTCCAAATTCAACTTAAATATGTACTTAGGAACAGCTCTTGTTCATAACAGTGGGACTGCCTATACTCAATGAATATTTATTACTACTAGTGTTCTTATTATAGTAATAATAAATCTAGGCAACCTGACCTTATGACTTTTGCTTTTGTTAGAAGATCAGAGTCTGCCTTTTGGACTATGAAGTTCAGTCTGAAGACTGTTTCCTTTTGGTTAACCCACTGTGTCTTCAGATCCACATTCAAGCCATGTTGTTTTCTGACACTGCATTAGAAGATTACATATTACTACTTTTCATTCAAACATCACCCACCTAGTGAAGTGAATAAAATTCGTTTTCTCCTTTACTCCCCATTGAGCCATATTGAGCTCCACTGAGCTAAGGCAAATTTGCTCTGAAAATTGGTTAAAGACCAATTTATCCACTTTTGAAAATGTCAGTGAACAATGGTGGAATAGGTCTGTATGAGTCAGAAGCACAGTTCAGCCTTAAGGGTAGACCTGCCAGTACCTTCGTCAGGTGCCTAGAGGGGCAGCCCTTTCTCCTGGCCCTCAGAGCTGAGTCTCTGGCTGCCCCAGGCCCTGGTGAGAGCTGGATCTCAGCTAGAGTTGCAAATGAGAATGGTCACTATTCTTTTTGATCTTGGTCCAGCAGCTTTGGGCTTCAGACTTAGGAAAGCACACATTCTTTGTGAGAGGTGGGAGAGAAGGTAGTTTGGGAAAAGGCAGGTGTACCCGCTGGAGTTGTTATTTTCTTATTCTCTCTCTTGTTTTTTGGGGTCAGTGCCATACAGGGTGTGCTGGTCGGGGGTGATCAGGTCAGCAACAAGAGGGGGGAAAGAAAGCAGGCTGAGAATAAAGAGGCCCAGGCCTCTTCAGTGCCTGTTTTCCTTCTTTCCCTCAGTTTCAACCTGTGCTTTAATCTCACTGTGACTGTCAGCCTGGACAGAGCGTGAACAATGCCTGCCCTTGTTCACCATGGTGGATGTCATGTTGGCATCCTGATCAACATTCATCAGACTCAAGGGCTGAGACTAAGAGGCTGTCCAAGTTTAAATACCATTGTACACAAGATGTTCTATCTCAACATAATGGAGAAGCTGTGATTCAGAGACTGAAGCAATATTGGGGGGGCCGGTTGGTCCCATTTAAAATAAAAAGCATTTAATAGTAGAAAGTTGGAAACCTCCTACATGCCTAGAATGAGGGAATTGGTTAAATAACTTATTCTACATATCACACTGGATGTGATGAACATATTAAAAATGGTGCTATAAGTCTATTTTACTGGCAGGGAAAGATGTTCATGATATATACTATTAAATACTGTTAAATGAGAAAAGAGCTTTGCAAAAGACTAAGTAAAAGGGGCACTGAGTTTCTGTTAATGATGATGGATTAACTGGAAAAGGATAGTGGTAATAGTTAAACAACATGATGAATGTAATAATATCTGTGGTAGTTAAGACTGTGTGTCACATCTTGGCTGGGCCATGATTTTGAATGTGCGGCAGCTAGATGTAGTTATTCCCCATGACGAGATTGAATGTGGTAGTTGCCTTTAGGGTGTGGCCCAGTAAATATGAAGACACTTTGGGAAAGGTCTCTACCTTTGTGGCATATTTTGGCCATGTTGCCTACTGATCTTGGGATTGTTCCTGAACTTGAAGCAGTGGGCTGCCATGTTGCCTGCTGATTTTGAGATCGTGCCATTTTACCTGCTGATCTTGGGTTAGTTAGCCTCAGCAGTCAGCAGCTGTATAAGTTAGAGGAAGACATCAGCTCCAGTGAGCCTGGAACAAGAGGCACAGCTGAAGCTCAAGGTCGAGGGGCCTTCACCCAGCCCCTAAAGCTGGCACTCTGAAATTGGACTTCTAGCCTAAACTGTAAGAGAAGAAATTCCTGTTTGTTAAAGCCATCCACTTGTGTATGTCTGTTATAGCAGCACTAGAGAACTGAGCGAGTGTCACTGAATTATACATGTAAAAATTGTTTAATCAGCAAATTGCAATTTAAAAAAGACAATGTATAATATTATTCTGTTGACTTAAAGATACATATCTAAACACATGTGTACACATGTACAAAGGTACACAGGCCATTTGAAAAGATGTATATAACAAAGTGTTAAAACAATAGTGGGATTTAAGGTATACTTTTCACTTTCCTTCCTTTTTTTTTCTTGCTTTTTCATTTTGTCTATTTATTTAGTTTCACTGGTTTTTCTAAATGTTATCATTGCCTATATTTATTGAGCATCTACTGATACCAGACATACAGTCTCCTACTTACTTCTGAAAGCAAATTTTCTAAAGTTGAGGGAACCTAGAGAGGTGAGACATCTTACGGGGTTGCAAAGGTGAGAATGCATCCCAGTCTGCCTGCCTCCAGAACCCACTTTTGTCTACCCTGGTATAAATTAAGCTAATCTAGTGGTAAGGAGTTCTGGTGGTGTGGTGAAGACATTCACCTGCTAACCAAAAGGTCAGCAGTTCGAACCCACCAGCTGCTCTGCAGGAGAAAGATGTGACAGTCTGCTTCTATAAAGATTTATAGCCTTGGAAACCCTATGGAGTAGTTCTATTCTGTCCTATAGGGTTGCTATGACTCGATGGCAGTGGGTTGGGTTTGAGGTTTGGAAACTAGTGGCAAAAAAATGAGAAAGGTTGCCATCCAAAAAACCTCTGGCTGCCTTGGTCTGACTCAGGGAACAACCAGATTCTGGGCTTAGGTAAGCATTGCTGATTCCAGTCCCCACAGATTGCTAATACATGCACTTTCCTAGTCGAATATGGTACAAGGCCTGGGTGGGACCATACCTTCAGGTGAAGTTCACTGTTGCCTGCCTCAAGCTGGGCAAGACTATTCAAGACTCCCAGCCTTTTCTCCTGTGTATAGCCAGCCCTGGCAACAGCTTCCTGACTATTTGTTCACATATATTTTATGAAAGCAGTGGCACTATGTCAATATTATTATTTCATTGTTGTAAAAATATATGTAACACATTTGCCAAATCAATATTTTTCATATGTACAATTCAAAGACATTAATTACCTAATATTATTTTGATTTTTCTTCCTCCTAAGGAAATTCTGAGGGCTAATACAGATATTAAGATCTCTCTCCCTTGTGAGAACTTCCTACTGCAGTTTCTTTTTGACTTTTGATTGTTTAGTCCCAAACTGTAATCCTGGATGTTTGATGGAGACTAGTGGACAGGCAAGTGACTGACCATTTCATTTCCCTTGAGACCCAGCTGGCTTCTGTCCCCTGTGTCAGTGGTCTGGATGAGGGGAGGGGAAATAGGGAAGCAGTCTTTGTAGGCAATATCCTTGGTGTACTAATCCCCAACCTTGGCTGTACATTGGAAGCTTTAAAAAATAATAATAATAATAAATGATGGCTGGGTCCACTCCTGGGTATTCTGATTTAATTAGTCTGAGGTGCATCGTTGGTGTTAGAAGTTTTTAAAGCTCCTGGGTGCTTCTAATGTGAAGCCAAAGCTGAGAACCATGCCCTAGAACAGCTGACCTTACCTTATCCCATCCTCTTCCCCTACAGTCCAAGGAGCAAAGTTGATTTGGGGAAAATAGTTTTCTTTTTTTGGCTAGCCCTACCTAAGTGAAGCAGTGTGGATTAAACTCCCAAGAGTATTTGGTATTCCCAGTGGTCACCTGGGGAAAGCTCTGAAGCCCAGCCTATTTCTGACTCTTACTTCCTCCTTTTGTCCAGTATGGAATCGTGCTGGATGCTGGATCTTCCAGAACAACAGTCTACGTGTACCAATGGCCAGCAGAGAAGGAGAATAACACTGGAGTGGTCAGTCAAACCTTCAAATGTACTGTGAGAGGTAAGGCCGAAATGTGTCTGGGAGGCCCAACGTGGGGAGTAAGGTAGATTCCTAATGTCCTTCAGAGGCCTGGAGAGGTCCTGAGAAGCTGCCTGGAGGCAGGGAATGAGCACTAGACTGGGAGTTGGAAGAAAATGAGATCTGGTGCTAGTACTGCTGTTCATCAGTGGGTGACCTTGGGCCAGTCACTTCCCTTCAACAGGCCTCAGTTTTCTCTTCTGTAAATATGGAGGAAGGCAGGGCTTGACAAGAACTGTGAATGGTCTGCGATTTTACCCTGGCAGTTTCGTGGATGCTAGGATGAAGAACAGATTCTTACTTACAGTACCAGCAGTAGCAGTAGTACTAGAGTATCAGCATTTTCTTGTGTTAATTCCCTGAGCCCCAGTTCTCACAGGGTGATGTGAATGAAGCCAGCTACCTGGTCATGCAGGAGGTTGTGTTACAAAAGTGGAACCCTGATATTAGGGAAGCTGAAACATTTCTAATTGGCAGTGAGCATGACGGCGCATAACAACAACAACATGCTTGCCTTTTGCTCTAGAAGGAGACACTTAATCTTCCAAGGCTGTTCACTGTATAAACATATTTGAAAAGATAGTCCAGACCAAAGACAATTAGTGCCTCTGCTCACAAGACATGCAGAAAAATGAGGGACCCATGGAGAATTGTTTTCCTACAGGGGGAAGAGGGGTGGACGATGCCGATGCATAAACAAATGAGCATGGCTGTGATCTAATAAATGTTTATCTATGGGCACCAAAATTTGAATTTCACATAATTTTCACATACCGCAAACTGCTACTCTTCTTTCAATTTCTTTTTTCCCCAACCATTTAAAAATGTAAAATCCACCTTGGCTCATAGGTCATACAAAACAATGGTGGTGAACAGGCTATAACTTGTGGGCCATCTACCCCTGAAATAGATCATCAGCAGCAGGTTTAATGACACCCCCCCCATGCCACCCTCTGATTATAACTCTCTTCCCCCATCCACAACATGTCCTGAATTTTATGTAACTGTTTTCTTGTTCTTCTTTATAGTTTTGTCCTTGGCATTTAGTTTTTCTCGTTTTTGAAGACAGATTCAAGCATACATTCTTCTGTAATTTCTTTGCTTTCTTACATTGGGTTTTTAAGATTCATCTACGTTGATATGAGTAACTGCAGCTCGTTCATTTTTTTCCTTGGAAATGATGAATGTTTGTATTCCACTGGTTAATAATAAGGCAGAGGATCACTTCATATGTGTATAACCGTTATGGTTTCCTATGAAACACTTGTTCATATCCTTTGCTCTGTTTTCTACTGGATTGCTTGATTTTTCTTATTGATTCATGGGAATTTCGTCTATGTTTTGAATGTGAATACTTTGCTAATATTATTATTTTTAACATCTCCTCAAAGTTTATGATTTGTTATATTTTTCTATCAAAATTTTTATGATCTTTGCCTTTTACAATTAAATGTTTAATCTACATAATCCAGGTCAGTTGGTGAGTGTGTGTATGTGTATGCCTTTTTTAAAGCCATCTTCTTGAAAGCATTATGACCTTGAAGTTGGCCTGGAGCTTCCCACACAGTGTGTTCCAAATGAGTCACAGGTACACCCTCATCCCACAGTGCAACAGGTCAATCAATGTGTAGAGCAGCCGGAAACTCTAGTCCAGTTCTCCCAGCCCAAGTAGCCTCCTTCATTTCTTTCAATAAATTACACAAATATAATTTCTTAGAGAACATGGCATTGAAAAAGTTGGTATGCAGAGTTAGCCTTTCCCATAGGGAGATTGTTGGATAACCAGGTACATTCTCATCAACTTCCCTTCCAGGGGATTTGGCCAGGAGCATGCCTACTCTGATGCAAAGGTATTGCAGGTTGGGTTCTCCAGAAACAGATGTTGAGAAGACAGAGTTTGGAATGCAAGGTAGTTATTAGGGATCCACACCTGTGGAAGGAAGGTGGCAGAAGGAATGGGAAGAAGAAGTAAACTGTAGTGCAGCCTGGACAAAGCTTTAGCCTCTTAGAGTTATCCTGCCTCAGGTTGGAATGGCCTGAAGTGGCTGAGCTGTTACATTCTTGTCACCATCAGGCACTGGACATTTGCCACTCTGGGAATAACAAGACCTTGAGCCAGGCATCTCTCTGCAGCTAAAGCAAAGCCTGAAGGAGCTGACAACTAGGACAATAAGTCTTTATTTCAAGGAGTATCTGCACAGTACATCTTTGCGCTCACCACAACAGGGGACTTGGATGTTTTCGGAGTACACTTGCATAGTTATCCACAAGACACAGGCAGCAGTAGCCTTTCTCTGACCTCCGCCAGAGATCTTAATTCTGTTCTCCTAACTTCTGAACCATTTCCTCACCTCCATGCGTGAAAAGGGATGCTTCTTTAGAAAATAGAAACTACCTGCTTGAAGACAAGAGTAGTGTAGGATAGTGATTAAGACTTCTCTTCCCTGCTGTATGAACTCTAGAAAGTTACCTAACTCGTCTGAATCTTGACCTCCTCATCTGTAAAATAGGAATGATAATAATAATACTTATGCCATAGAAATGACATAATATATGTAAAGCAGTAGAAAATTCCTGGCATCAGTAAGTGATCAGTGTTGGCTGTTATTATTCATGGAATACTATACTTCAGAATAATAACAGCCAACACTTACTGAACACTTATGTATGGGATACTATGCTTCAGGGGAGCTCCGGTAGTGTATATTGGGCAATCTACTTCCGTAGAGATACCACCTCAGAAACCCAAGGAGGGGTCACTATGAGTCAGAGTCGACTCAACAGCAGTATTTTTTTTTTTTTTAAGTACTTCAGACTCCTGCTGGATCTTCTTGCCAAACAAGATTACTCTGACCCCAACTTACAAGATCTCTTTAGACCTGGGAAAGTAATTCAGCCAGTCAGTGCTGATAGACCTATCACTGTAGGAAGAGGTGGGGCTTTTGTGGAGCAGGATCACTGGCAGTCCCTTGGGGCAAGGGGCCCTTGGCCCACCCTGGATGGCATATATGATTTCAGGGAGGGGCAGAGTCATGGACCCATACCACATCCATAAATGGATCTTCCCTTCTTTGATCACAGTAGCTTCTGGCATCCAGATATCCTCTGAGTAACCAGAAGACCTCAAAGGGCAGCTTAAATTAGAGAGTTTGAAGTTCAGCAAGTGTCATCTCCTCAAAGATAATGTGGCTTCTCCAAGGATAATTTGGGTTTCTGGTTTCTCAGTTACAAATTTCCCCAGGACTCCCCATACTTGGCCAATCTGAGGGAGTACTGAATGCCAGTTCACCCAGCATTTGTCCTGGAAGCCTAGCCCCTCAGAGGGGACTCTGGTAGGTGTCAGTTCTCACTTGATGCTGTTTCCCATAAATCACTGGACACTGCCTTTGCTGTGGGTACCTGTGCTGGTGCCCGTAGCTCTGGCTGCTTGTTGCAAAACCACGCTTGTGAGGGGAATGGCCCCTGCATGCTCCTCATCTCTTCTGCAGTACCCATGCTTGCTGTTGCCTTCTCCCACAAGAGACATTCAAGATGTTGTTTCCTTTAACCTGGTGGTTTGAAACTCTTTAAACTCCACTGGCACCTAATTTTAACTGTCCTCCACTGAGATGCCTGAAAGAATTGCTTCAGAAACCAGGCCACCATATGGGAAAAACATCCTTTGTCAATAGTCATTCACAACCCATGCTGAGACACACACTTTTTGCTTCTGGCTCATATCTTCAACCCCTTTGTCATATGTAGCAACAGCAATTTCAATTCCCTTTGGGGTTGTGGGTCCCAGTACCTCATAAGCCTGCAAGCCCTATCTTCTTTTTCCCTCCAGGGACCGTATACAAATAGGACCTCTGGTGAAACACTCAAGACACCCCATCCTTCACCATCCTATTCAATTCCTCATCAGCCCTTATCCAGGTACCATCTCTAGCAGAATATATTTTGTTTGCTGCAGACTGGACTGTATGACCCTTTTACTGAAGTGTTTTGCATGCTGGTTTTAAATTTTCATTCACTCATTTAATAAATATTTATGGGGTACCTGATATTTGCCAGAAACTGTTCTTGGTACCTGGAATTCACAAACAAGCAAAATATATAAAGCCTCTGCTCTTAGGAAATTTATGTTCTAATGAAAACACTGAAAATCCAGTTGCCAAGGAGTCGATTCTAGCTCATGGAGACTGACCCCATTTGTGTCAGAGTAGAATTATGCTCTACAGGGTTTCCAGTGGCTAGTTTTTCAGAAGTAGATTGCCAGGCATTTCTTCCAAGGCACCTGTCAGTAGATTCGAACCACCACCTTTTCAGTTAGTAGCCCAGCATTTAACCATTTATAACACCCAGGAACTCCAATGAAGAAGACAGATGGAAAATATATAAACAGGTATACAATATGTCAGATAGAAGTGGCTTGAAGAAAAAAATCAACCAGGATACAGGGATAGAGGATTCTCACACTCTTTAAATAGGATGGTCAGGAAAGGACAAAGAAGGTGATAGTTAAGCAGAGACTTAAGTGATAGGAGGAAGTAAGCCATGCAAATGACTGTGGGAAGAACACAGCCCAGAATGGAAGCTGTTCAGCATTCTCTAGGAAAAGCACAGGGTTGGTGTGGTTGCAGCAGAATGAACAAGGGAAGAAAAGTGAGAAATGAAGCTAACTGAAGCCATAGCCGGGGTCTTGTAGTGTTATAAGGGGTTTTGGCTTTACTCAAATAAATTTTTTTCAAAGTATGTTGGGAGCCATTAGAAAATTCTGAGCAGGTAAATGATGTGATATGACAAAATTCTAACAGATAATTCTGTTGATGAAGAATACATAGATTGGGGATAACCAGTAAGGGCTCTGAGCGCAGTAAAGTTGAGAGAGGACTTGATGGTGGTCTAGCCTAGGCCACTGCTTCTCAACCTGGGGTGTTTTTGCCCAACAGGGGACACTGTAATGTCTGGAGATATTTTTGACTGTCACTACCAGGGGTGGAAGTGCTATTGGCATCTAGTGGGTAGAGGCCAAAGATGCTGCTAAACATTGTACAGTACACAAGACAGCCCCTACAACAAAAAATTTTCTGGTCTAAAATGTCAGTAATGCTGAGATTGAGAAATCCTGATCTTGGGTGGTTCTGATGAAGGGGCTGAGCAGTGCACAAACCTAAAAGGTATTTTGAAGGTGTCTCTCCAGTCTTTTGAATGATTGGAAGTGAATTGTCAAGGTTGATGGTACCAAGATTTTTGGTCCGACCAATTGTATAAATGATAGTACTGTTATACTAAGAAGGTTGTGAGCAGAGCAGGGATTAAAGAATCTGGTTTTGGATATAATTCTTTTTTGTTGTTGTTGTTGTTAGGATTTGGGTGAAGATTTACAGAGTAAATTCACTTTTCATACAGCAGTTCACATATACTTTGTCTCATGTCATTGACCAAAATTTACAATG
>NW_006921729.1:6647660-6675499 GCF_000298275.1 Orycteropus afer afer
AAGATTATCTTCTGTGTCTGTGTTAATTGGTTTCCCTTTTCTTTGTTGAAGAGGGTCTGTGCAATCCTTCTGCCTAGTCCGCCATCTTGCCGGAACCCTCTGGTTTTGGATATAATTCTTGAAATGCCTATAAAGTATCTAAGTCAGTGGTCAACAAACTTTTTCTGTAAAGAAATAGATGATGAATATTTCAGGCTTTGCAAACTAGGTAGTCTCTGTGATAAATACTCAGCTCTACCACTTTAGTGCAAAAACACAATACATGAACAAACAAGTGTGGCTTTGTTTCCACAAAACTTTTTTATGGACGCTGACACTTGAATTTCATATAGTTTTCACGTCATGAAATGCTGTTGTTAGGTGTTGAGTCTGTTCTGACTTGCAGTGACCCTACGTATAACAGAACAAAACAATGTCCATTCCTACACCATCCTCATGGTCATGCTATGTTTGAACCCATTGTTACAGCCACTGTGTCAATCAATCTCACTGAAGATCTTCCTCTCTCTCACTGACGCTGTTTTACTGAGCATGGTGTCCTGCTGCAGAGATTGATCTCTCCTGATAACACATCCAAAGTATGAGACAAAGTCTTGCCATCCTCACTTCCAAAGAGTATTCTGGGTATTGTTGTTGTTGTTGTTGTTAGGTGCCTTTGAGTCAGACCCGACTCATAGCGACCCCTCCTTGGGTTTCCGAGGCAGTATCACTATGGAAGTCGATTGCCCCATCTTCCTCCCGAGGAGTGGCTGGTGGGTACTTCTTCCAAAACAGATTTGTTCATTTTTCTGGCAGTCCACAGTACATTCAATATTCTTCACCAACACCATATTCAAGGCATCAATTCTTCTTTGGCTTTCCATTCACTATTCAGCTTGCACATGTATATGAGGCGATTGAAAATACCAAGGCTTAAGTAAGGTTCACCTTAGTCATGAAATGTTACTCTTCTTTTGAATTTTTCAACCATTGAAAAATGGAAAAAACATTTTTTGCTCACAAACCATACAAACACACCTACTGAGTCCAGCAGTTTGGTCACTCCTGATCTAAGTGGAGATGTGGCACTGTCAGATAGGCAAGCTTAGACTATAGGGGAGAGGGTCTGGAGAGAGAAACCTGAGGGACAACAGAATATGGGTGGTGTTTACAGCTTCAAGGCTATATAAGCTTACCTAGGGATGAGTAGATACTACAGAGAAGGTTCCAAGACTTAGCCTTGTATACACCAATATTTACAGGTTGAGGAGAGGAGGAGGGTCCAGCAAAGGAACTTGGAAGGATTGTGGCCAGTAAGGGGAGAGGAACACCAGAAGTCAAATCAAGAAAGTGTTGGAAGGGTGAAGGAATGAACCCTTAGGTGAAAGGCTGGTGGGGACATTATAACCCAAGATGACAGACATGATATGTCCCCAGTATGTAAACACCATGAAAGAACCTAGCATATCTAGGAAGTGCTCTTGCAAAAAATCAAACCTCAATCTGATCAGGTCTCTAGAAGTAACTCTCAATTTACAGGAACTATAAGGTTTTGAAGAAGCTCTGATAACTTAGTGGGTAAGGCACTTAGCTGCTAACCAGAAGGCCAGCAGTTCAAACCCCCCAGCTGCTCTGTGGGAGAAAGATAAGGCAATCTACTTCTGTAAAGATTTACAGCCTTGGAAACCCAATGGGGGTTGCTATGAGTCGGAATCAACTAGTAGATTTTTATAAGGGATAGAGGAACATGTTAAATGACACCTCAAAATCTTATCAGCATAATCCAGAATGAGGAAGAATCTCCAGACAAGTGATCTGATTTCTTTGATAAATAGATGGCAAGGGGGAAAAGGCAGGGAGGGCAGGAAAATTGCTATATGTTAAAATAATCTTACAAGATAGATCAGCCACATGCAATGTGTGAACTTTTAGTTCCTGATTCAAACAAAGCAACTGTAAGGAAAAAATAAATTATGACTCATTCTGGGAAATTTGAACACTGACTGGCTAATTGATAATATTAAAGATTGCTTTCTATGTTTTTTAAAAAAGCCCTCATATTTTACAGGCACATACTAATGCTTTTCCAGATAAACTGATATAATGCCTGGGTTTGCTTTACAATAATCCAGTGGGAAGTGAAAAAGAGGGAGAGTACAGATGAAAATAAAGTTGGCTATATATCGATAGGAGTCCCTCAGTGGTACAATTAATGTGCTTCCCTGTTGTTCTGGTTACCTAGTACTGCTCTGACAGGAATATATCACAAATGGGATGGCCTTAACAAATAGGAGTTTATTCTTACAATTTGGAGGCTTTAAGTCTGAGTTCAAGGTACCATGCTCTAGGGGCTGGGTGAAAGCCCCTCAACCTTGGGCTTCAGCTTTGCCTTCTGCTCCCAGCCCACTGGAGCTAGAGGCTTTTCTTTACTCAGACAGCTTCTGGCTGCTGAGACTGACAAGCCCAAGGTTGACAAGTAAAATGACACAGTCCTGATGTTACCAAACCACACAGCAAGCCATTAATTTAAGTCTATTTAAAGTTCCAGGATTGGCAGAGCATGGCAGACTACTGAGCAAAGACACAGCTACATGCAGGGTTTAAGTGTGCCATAAGCTTAAAGACCATTCCCATAGTTGTTTCTTATATACGGGAAGCAGACCACATACACAAAGCAGCTACTCAGCTGCTCCAATAGATTCCACCATGTAGTTAATTACTAATCTCACCAGGGGGAGTAACTACATTCAGCTGCCCAGCCACTCAACCAGGCCCAGCCAAGTTGACACACAAGCATAACCACCACACCTGCTAACCAAAATGTTAGAGTTACCTCAGAAGAAAGGCCTGGCAATCTGCTTCCCTCAAAATTTGAAAACCCTATAGAGCTCTGGTAGCCTAGTGGCTAAGGCACTTGACTGCTAACCAGAAGGCTGGTGGTTCAAACCCACCAGCCACTCCTCAGAAGGAAGATGGGGCAATCTACTTCCATAGTGATACTGCCTTGGAAACCCAAGGAGGGGTTGCTATGAGTCGGGTCCGACTCGAAGGCACACAACAACGACAACAACAACAACAACAATAGAACATAGTTCTACTCTGACACACATGAGGTCACCATGAGTCAACTCAATGGCAACTGGTTTTTTATATATTGATAATTGTAGAAGCTGAATGATCAGTGTATAGGAATTCATTTAGTAGTTTCTCAGAAGCACTGAGTTATGATGTTTAGCAGGATTGTTGTTTTGTTGTTGATGTTATTTTATTGAAAAAAGACCAAAAAAAAACTACTAAATAATCTTTTACATAGAAATTTGCCTGATTTGTATAAGAACTTAATCCTCCATATTATGCTACTGATGATTGTGTGTCTTTTTAAAATAACTTTTCAATTACAAAATAATGTATTTTCATTGTATGGAAGTAAGTAAATATACATAAATAAAATGGAGGTAAATAATCCAAATATCACCTTCCAACCAAAAACTCATTGCCATTTAGTTGATTCTGATTCATAGCTACCCTATTGGACAGAATAGCGCTGCCCCATAGGGTTTCCAAGGCTATCATCTTTATGGAAGCAGACTGCCTCATCTTTCTCCCACAGAGTGTCTGGTGGGTTCAAACCACCCACCATGTGGTTAGCAGCTGAGCACTTAACCACTGCACCACCAGGTTCCTTTCCTCACTCTCTAGTGGGGAGAAAACAACTGTTAACATTTTATCCTTTATACATTAAAAATTATATATGTATTCTTAAATTATAATTATTAGTAGTGTTCTTTCCAGTTCCGTCAATTCTGAACTCCTGAGACCAAGATGTCATCAAGCCAATGGCGTATGCTGTTGTCATTTGTCTATTGTAGGAGGCTATTTCTAAGAGGCAACAGTAGGCTCTGTGGTCAGCCAGGGTGGGAAAGCCTGCCTTTGCTACTCCAGCACTGTCACTGAAATCTGCATGTCTGTGCATTACAGTGGGCACACCCAGGCAAAACTTGTAATTAGAGTTCTGAATTTTTTTTTAATGCTATGTGATGGTTCAAAGAGGGTAGGAACAGTCCAGAGGGTAGAAGAAGAAGCCAATGGCTCTATCAATTCAAACAGACCAAGAAAGTTTCCAGAGTGATTATTTTCCCTCCATTCTCCTTGTCTATCTTGTACTTTTCCTTCCATATACTGGAACTGGTAGAACAAAATAGGTTACATTCCTACAATGGTATCCAATGCAGTTGTAAAAATAAACGAAGAATATCAATATACTTCTATGGAGTGCATGTTGTTAAATGCAAAATACAACATAGAAAAAAGTATATATAGTTACATACCATTCATCTAGATCAGGAGAGGGTCAGCAAAAAAGTAGTATATAAATTAAAATTTAAAACAAAATTATGTGGAGGAGGAAGAGACAGGGACAGAAGGTAAATATCTCTGAATATACCTAGTTTTGTAGGCTTTTATGTTTTTAAAAAACAAACAAAAAAACCAAACTCACTGCCGTCAAGTAGCATCTGACTCATAGCAACCGCTCCTTGGGTTTCCGAGGCAGTATCTCTATGGAAGTAGATTGCCCGATCTTCCTTCTGAGGAGTGGCTGGTAGGTTTGAACTGCCAGCCTTCTAATTAGCAGTCAAATGCCTTACGCACTACACTAACAGAGCTCCCGGCTTTATGTTAGAACCACATAAATATATAATAACTGTGAAACAAAATTAGTTTTTAAAAGAAGCAGTCCCTAAAATTAAAAAAATGAAACAGACCGACTTCTGGTAAGATGGAGGAATAAGCAGACAAACTACACAGACCCTCTTCACCAAAGAAAAGAGAAACCAACTGACAGAGATACAGAAGATAATCCTAGAGCCCTTAGCTTTGAAAGGAAGTATAAGAAGTGGATGAGGCACCAACTAGTGGAAAAACCTGAATGAAAGCAGTAAGTACTGAGACAGTCAGAGCAGTGGACTGTCAGCTACTCTGATGGGACCAACAGCCTGAATATTTCCAAGTGGTGTTGGGACTTGAGAATTGACCTAAAGATCAGCTGTGGTCGCCATGGGCTGCAGGGATGACTGCGTTAGTGGCCTATGACTAGGAATGGAAACAGCAAGGAGGGAAACAACCTGAGCTGTGGACTTTTGGCTGCCTAGAGTGTGGATATTTAAAGTGACCAAGGGCACAGCCACTTTTAATCTTTACAAGTGGTAGCCATTTTGGATTTTAAAGTGACAGTATTCTCATTGTCTGCTCACCTGCATGGTTTGTACTGAGAAATCTGAGCTTAGTCTTATTGGTTGCTCCTTGTAGGTAACTTTCATTTTTCCCATGCTGCTTTCAGGATTTTTTCTTTGTCTTTGGTTTCAGTGAGTTTGATGATGGTATGTGTTGGTGATTTTCTTTTGGGGTCTATCCTGTTTGGGGTTCACTGGACTTCTTGAATGGATATGTTCTCATCTTTCATCATACCAGGAAAATTCTCTTCCAACAAATCTTTGACAATTTTTTCTGTGGTTTTATTTGTCTCTTCCTGTTCTGGAATTCCAATTACATGTAGGTTATCCCTTTTGATGGTATCCCACATAAATCCTACAAGGAGCAACCAATAAGACTAAGCTCAGATTTCTCAGTACAAACCATGCAGGTGAGCAGACAATGGGATGGTACAGATAAAACCCTGAAAGAGAACAATTTTCAACCAATAATTATATACCCAGCAAAACTGTCCCTCGAATATGATGGTGAAATTAGGAGATTTCCAGGTAAGCAGAAATTAAGGGAATTTGTTAAAACCAGACCAACCTTGCAAGAGATGTTAAAGGGAGTCCTTTGGACAGAGAAGCAACAACAGCTAACAACAACTGGCCATTAACACACATGATGACAAAACCCAGAAACCAGCCCAGTTATAGAAGTATCCAAAGTAAATAAGCCTACAAGATTGTAAACAGGGAACCAGAGACATCAATTGACAAATGAGGACAACTACAAACCAAAATGGAGGAAAAAACTGTGTAGTTACACAACTTCTAAATGGTAGGGAAGTCAAGACAACTATAAAATAGAATGGACTGTTCTAAACTTGGGAAGAAAACTATAAATCATAGGGTACCTCAAAGAAAAATGATAAACCTTCACAACAAAATCAAAAAGAGGACCAGCACAAATATTTAGCAAATAGTAAAACAATAGCAATGAAGGAAGTGATAACACTATTCATAAACAAAATGAGTTCAGCACAGAAAATTATATAGAACAAAGAAATCTCCATCACAAAAAAAAGCACATAACAAAATAACAGCAATAAATTCATACTGGTCAATAATTACATATCTGGCAAGGGACTTATCTCTAAGATTTACAGAAAACTTCAATGCCTTAACAACAAAGGGATTAACAATCCAATTGAAAAATGGGCAGAAGACATGAATAGACACTTCACCAAGGAGGATATTCAGGTGGCCAACAAATACATGAAGAGATGCTCATGATCACTGGCCATCAGAGAGATGTAAATCAAAACAACAATGAGATACCATCTCTCCCCAGCACTGATGGTGAGGTTCAATGAGACAGAAAAGAACAAATGCTGGCAGGGATTGGGACTCTCATACACTGCTGGTGGGACTGTGAAGTGATACAACCACTGTGGAAAGCAGTATGGAAATCCCTTAGAAAGCTGGAATTGGAAATACCATTTGACCCAGCAATCCCATTACTAGGTATATAACCTAGAGAGGTGAGATCCAGGACAAGAACAGATATATACACACCCATGTTCATTGCAGCACTATTTACAGTAGCAAAAAGATGGAAACCAATTATGTGCCCATCAGCGGAAGAATGGATGACCAAACTATGTTACATACACAAAATGGAATGCTATGAAGCACTAAAGAATGATGTGGAGTCTGCAAAACACCACATACCATGGATGAACTTGGAGGACATTATGCTGAGTGAAACAAGTCAATCACAGAAGGACAAATATAATATTAGTTTGTTGTTGTGGAGGGTCAAGGAAAGGTTTATTTATGGAGGGAAATTTTCTTTGTTGGTTGCTAGGGGTGGGAAAGGAGGGGAGGGAATGCTGCAAAAAAAAAATGCTTTGATCCATGTCACTTTAGTTTTATGTATTTCACTGTACATAAATTATATTGCAATAAAATGCATTAAAAAATGAAACAGACCTAATTTTATATCAAATTGTTGGCATAACCATATAAAACGGAATTGTTTCAAATGATTGAACATGATAATTTCACTGTATATCTGCTGATATATACCCTAAGAACAAAAAATAAAAATAAAAATAAAAGTCCTAAAATGTTTTCAATAATCATGCTATTGAGTGCGGTTAAGTCAATTCTGACTCATAGAGACCCCATGTGACAGAGTAGAACTGCCCCTTAGGGTTTCCCAGGCTATAATCTTTATAAGAGCAGATTGCCAGGTCTTTTCTTTTGTAGAGTAGCTAGTGGGTTCAAACCACAAAGCTAGGTTAGCATCCGGGCACTTAACTGTTGCACCACCAGCTCTCCTTAATAATCATAGAGTTGATGGTAATGCTGGGATTGTTATTCTTAGATTGTTGTCTCTGGAAGGTGAAATAAAGCAAATGAATTATAATGTTGGGGTTGCTGGGCACCAGGATTTTTAGCATAGGAAAATGAAGATAAAGATGTAAGATCAGATGGACAGAGACAGGTTTGATGTGGGTTAAGGTATTTAAAAAAGAAAGATTAGCCATTGATAGTTGATAACTTTTGAAGCTTGGTTATGAGCACATGAGTTTTCATTGTGCTAGTCTTTGTTTCTGTTTAGTTTATAATTAAAAAAGAAAACAAAATATGTAGGATCAAAGAGGTTAAGAAAAAAAACTTATAGTCTTGAATTTGAATTGTGGAAGTATTAGTAAGAACTTATGATGTATTTTCTCTTAAAATAAAGTTTTCCCAACTTCTGTCCTCTGAAAGGAGTCCCCAGCTGGTACAAACAGTTAAGTTCCCAGCTACTAACTGAAAGGTTAGCAGTTCACATCCACCCAGAGGCACCTCAGATGAAGTCTGGCTTTCAACTTCCAAAAGATCACAACCATTGAAAAGCCTGTAAATGCAGTTCTCCTGATACACTTGGAATTGCATGAATCAGAACTGACTTGATGGCAGCTGTTTGTTTTATCTTCTATATAAAGATAAAACAATTTCACATGGGTCAAATTCACTACGGATTAGTAAGTACAAATAAGCCCGTGCTTACCTTGGTTATTGGGTAATCTGATACTAGCTTCTGGGATCACATCAAAAGAACTCAGGGCCAAAACTGAAGAGGGCCCCACTGGCTAAATAAAGATGAGACCTTTTGTGAATTGATAAGAATAAAACTACAATGAATTGAAACACATCAAATGTATCTTTACATTCCTATGTTCAAAAGATTTTTGTTTGTTTAGAGATCTAAAATAACAAACAAAATCTCCCATTCATTAAACTAGGGGGATAAAAGTGATGCAAGTCATATTTTTTAAGCTGATAAATAAAGGGAAAGAATCAAGGCTTATCCAGCTTTCCTATACAAAGTGTACCTTAAAACCAAAAAAAACAAACTCACATGCCCTCAAGTCAATTTTAACTCATAGCGACCCCTCCCTGGGTTTCCCAGGCAGTATCTCTACAGAAGTAGATTGCCCATTCTTCCTTCCGAGGAGTGGCTGGTGGGTTTGAACCACCAGCCTTCTGGTTAGCAGTCAGATGCCTTAGGTACCATGCCACCAGAACTCCTAAGTGTATACCTTAGGATAAACAAATAGTTAATAGCGAGGAAGTTTTCTTTTATAAAAGTATTTTAGATGAGCACGAATGGGTTTCTCCTCATCTAGAGCAAAGAAGCATGAAGAAAAACCAAAGATGCATGAAAACAATTAGTCCAAGGTACTGGTAGACCATGCGATCACCAATCTATATGACCATGAGACCAGAACTAGATGGTGCCTGGCTACCACTGTCAACCACTCGGAGGGGGATTGGTGCAGGAGATCCTGGATAGAGTGGGAGAACAATGTGGAACAAAACTCAAAATCATTAAAAAAAAAAAAAAAAAAGACCAGGTTTCTGGTCTGATAGAGCCTGGTGAGATCCCTGAGACTATATGGCCCCTAGCTACCCTTCAGGTCTGGAATTGAACTCACATCCGTGGCTTCCAGCCAAACAAAACACAGGCATATGGGGTGAACATTTACATCAGGTAAATACACTACTTGGAGCAATCAGTCATGGAAGAACAGAAGAGCAGTGTTTGCACAGGAAGACAGCTTGGGGTGGGGCAGAAGTGCATGGGAGGGAAAGACACAGGAAGAGGTAACTATGGGGAGGAAGTGGGAAGGGAGCTGTTACATTGTGGGGAATTTCAGCCAATGTCATGAAACAAAATATGTATGAACTTCTATATGGAAAATGAATGTGCTCTGTAAACTTTCATCCAAATCACAGTAAAAATTAAAAAAGTATTTTAGGCAATAAATAAAGAAAGAAGGCCAGAATTAAAATATCGCCATTTTACAACCCCTAACAGAATAATGGAGCTCTGATTGTGATTAAAGCATTTGGCTGCTAATTAAAAGGTTGGTGGTTCAAACCCACCAGCCACTCCATGGGACAAAGATGAGACAGTCTGCTTTTGTAAAGATATAGCCTTTTTAAACCCTTTGGGCAGTTCTACTCTTTCCTACAGGGTTGCTGAGTTGGAATTGACTTGATGGCAATGGGTTTGGTTTTTGGTTTTTGATGGGTAATGAGGCTGAGCATATTTTCATGTATTTTATGGCCACTGAATATCTTCTTTGGTGAAATGTCTATTGCAGTCCTTTGCGCATTTGATAACTGGGGAATGACCTGAACACTATGACCAAATGGAACTTAGTGCATCCAACTGTTTTCCCCACCAAAACCCATACATTTTCAAAAGCAATTTGTTTTTAGTTTGAAAGTTGTATGCCTTGATGGTGATGGGTTTTGGTTTGGATTACTATTGTTAGTTCTTGCTGAACTTCTATGCTGAAGAGTGCTGACTGCCTGCTTGATCTTCAGGTTTTGGGATCTCCAGCTATGCAAATAACCCCCAAGATGTCCCCAAAGCCTTTGAGGAATGCATGCAAAATGTCAAGGAGCAGATTCCAGACCACCTCCACAGATCCACCAGCATTCATCTAGGAGCCACAGCTGGGATGCGCTTGTTGAGGTAAGTGCGAGAAGGTATGAAGGAGCCCACTTGACTGAAATAGCCAAGAATGTGCTAAATCTTGCCAAGAATGCAACTCTATTTCTGGGAGCAAATCTGAAAGACAGAAGACCATATTCTACCATAAAACTAAGCTTTAAAGGTTGGGAAACTTTCGGTCCTTATTTTAATACCCAAAAGAAGCAGTTCTAAAATTAATTCCCTCTCCCTCAGTGATTTTTCTGAGACCTGAATAAATGGGAAATAATGTGACATCTGCTCATGGGGTGTACCTGTAGTTCTTTAGAAAAGTATTGGTGTTTTGACACCTATGAACAACCAACACCACTCACTACAACCCAAAGCTTGGTAGCTTCTACCCAGATACAAAGTACCACTGAAATCTGTTTTAAAATAATGAAATGTCCACACCTAAAATCATTCAGTCTTTGGGGTTACTATGAAATAAACATCTCATTTACTTCAGTCAAGTGGTTCCTTCTAAATTTGCAGCCATGACTTTTAGCCAAATCACTTTGTTTCTGAATGCCCTTTCTCTTCATTGTTTTCTCCATTATAGTCTTTCCTTGGCTTGAAATCAAAGAAAAATAGTTCAGAAAAGAACCAGCAAATGTAAACCTCATCAGGGTAAAGGCTGCTCCAAGCTTTGGAAATAAGGCTTTGTCACCAGAAGAAGACATTCATTTGGTCTATGAGCCCAGTAATTTAGAATTATAGATGTGAGGATATAAACAAATATATAAAGGAACAAACAAACAGCTGCAGCTGCTTTGTCCCTGATCACATTGGAACAGAAATCACAAAGCAATCCCTAGTCGGATTGGACCATTTCTTTGAAACTTTCATATGTCCTTGCATCTGTTCTCATGTCCTGGTTAACCATGCAAAATGTGGATCTTTGCTTACTATTGTTGCCTAGACAACAGTAATGCGTTTCAAAATGACTGAGTTTACCTGAAATAGAAATCATCTAGAAATCCTTTCTTTCTGTCACATTTCTTTCTAACAAAAAACGTTCTAACCTAACTTTTTCTTAGTTGTTCCTCCCACTCCTTTTGGGGAAAAATAATTAAAAGGCTTTCAATTTACAGCCTATGACAAAAAACATGGAAGAGAAAGCTCATCACCTGGAGAAAATACTGGATGTCCATTTGAATAAATTCAATATTAACTCCTCCTCATAAAACTTTTCTACTGATGATCCATTTCTTCTAAGGAACTGACAGTTTGATCACCGACCAAAACCAAACCAAACTCATTGATGTCAAGTCAGACCCAACTCATAGCAGCCCCTTCTTGGGTTTCTGAGGCAGTATCACTACATAAGTAGACTGCCCAACCTTTCTTCCCAGGATTGGCTGGTGGGTTTGAACTGCCAGCCTTCTGGTTAGCAGTCAAATGCCTTAGGCACTACGCCACCAGAGAAACTCCCTTTTGATCACCACAAAAGTGAAATATAGAATAACAATGCATGAGAATCAGTTGGGATGGGAACTTGGAAAACAGAATTATTTTTTAATTAGGGATAGTTTGCCACTGAATTGCAAGGGATTTCTGCTTGAAGGATTGCTCTTTCTTCTTCTTAAGCCAAAAATGAGCCAGTGCCCATGGCTTTCTTAATCCACTGATGAGAGGGAAAATGATACCTCTCATGAGCGTTCTTCCACAGGGTAAAATGATAGCAGATGAGTGATATTAATAACCCGGTGTCATAGGTGACATAATGCTATGTTGTCATTCCTCCATGGGTCAGTCCATTGATGGTTTTTCCATCCAATTATGGCCATTTGTCCTAAAGGAGATACCTTATTATAATGAAGCCCTCTCAAGGAGCAAAGCAGGAGCAGCTAAATAAATACTCAACCCACCTCCTTTCCTCTTCCTTCTAAGCTGCCCTTCATGCTGGCCTGCTAAGGGCTCCTTCCTGTGGTGCTCCTAAGTGATTATTTCTGCCACTCCTTTGCCTTCACCAGTCTTCTTTCCTCTGCTGATCTGAAATCTGAGAGCAATAGTGGTTAGGTTGGAGGCTTTTTTGATTAGCTGGTTGCTAGAAAATAGGACAGGAACTGTTATGGGTATGGAGAACAAGTGGTATTTTTACTGAAAGCTAATTTCCTGCTTGGCAGTTTGACAGGGAACAAGTGCACCCTGTCATCATGATTGCCCCTGGAGGCTTCTACCTGCAAAGGGGGTTGCTGTGTATTACACACATCTGGAAAATCGTCCCTGCCAGCAGAGGGGGCGGGGAGGTTTGCATTTTCACCTGAGTGAGACTGTTTGAAGACTGTGTTGTCTGGGCACTTAGCCTCTTGTGTTCTGTGCCTTGCATAGGTTGCAAAATGAAACAGCAGCTAATGAAGTCCTTGCAAGCATCCAAAACTACTTCAAGTCCCAGCCCTTTGATTTTAGGGGTGCTCAAATCATTTCTGGGCAAGAGGAAGGGGTATATGGATGGATTACAGCCAACTATTTAATGGGAAATTTCCTGGAGGTGTGTGGAAACAAATGCATGGTTTTTAATCTTGCTGTTTATTCCGTCCCCTGTGGGTGGTAGCTTAAGCAGAGGTGCATGCCAACAAGGACGTCTGTCCTGTGTCATTTCCCATCACAGTACATTAGGGCAACACCGTTGAGACAATAGCTAAGAAAAGATATTATGTATCCCAGAGTATAAGTGCAGTGAAAACTTGGATGATACATTGGACTGGATGGAAGGGAACATTGTCACTTTACTAGGATTTCAGAAATTGGGGAGGAAATCTAAATCTAACACTAATCTATGGGCCTTTTGAAGGGCAGCTGGAGAATGATCTTCAGAAAGGCTCCATGGCCTTCAGGAATTTCACAAGCCTTCAGGCAGTCTACTTCCCAACTCATTCTGGTACCCAAGTCTCCTTACACTCTGCTCCCCACACTCCTTGCAAGGAAAGTCAACTCCAAAAGGCAACTATCATGTTACAGAGGACACAAACTGAGAGCACTCTGTATCCAGCCCAAAACCTATTTTGTTCCCCATCAAATGTATTTAAATTTTTCAAATAATTGTCAATAGTTAATATGTGGGAAATTTCATAATAATATCCACATTTCTAGCTTCTTCTGATCCCTTCCAAAAAAGTGGAAGAACCAGTCACAGTGGACACATTCCTGCACAGTAGCAATCAACTGGAACAGAGTGCACTTCATGGACTCAAATTTGTTCACACCAAATCTACTTCACTCATTTATTATTCATGTGCATTGCCTGCCCAGTCCCTGTAAGCATTTGAGTTCACCACTCCTGGAATAAAAGGAGGAGGTTGGCTCTGACTGCTGTATATGCCATGCTTTGTAGCCATAGGAGGTGGGTCTTTGGTGGAGAGTCCTGGGCAAAAAGAGAGTTGGTGTCTTTGGCCTTTTATCTTGCATCCTTTTCCCACTGTGCAGAAGAACCTGTGGCATATGTGGGTACATCCACATGGAGTGGAGACTACAGGAGCCCTGGATTTAGGTGGTGCCTCCACCCAAATATCCTTCGCAGTGGAAGAGAAGGAGGACACCAGTGACATCATGCAGGTGTCCCTGTATGGCTATGAGTACACCCTGTATACACACAGCTTCCAGTGCTATGGACGGAATGAGGCTGAGAAGAGGTTTCTGGTGATGCTCCTTCAGGTACTTGGACCTCAGGGGTAGCATGTGTCCCCTTGGGGGTCTGAGCTGAGGGGAAGATTCTTTGTATTCTGGGGTATGTCCTTTCCATTCTAGTTGGAGGGCTGCCAGAAAACAACAGCATTTTTCATTTTACTCCTCAGGGTCCAAGCTCTCTCCCTGCTGTGTTGATAGCTTCCAGCATACTTGAGTGGGAAGTCCAGAGTTCCACATGCTTTGTAAATGATTCAAGACCCAGGATCCCTTTATGGACACAGACTGTTTTAAGCCAATAGCTAAAGAAGCCTTAGAATTTTTAGACTCCCCTGGGTACAGACAACAGTGGGGAGAGATCAGAGCTCCCCCCACCCCAGGCTCAGCCTCCTTGAGATGGGTCTATATTAGGCAGGCTAGATGGCCTTTATATGGTGTGATTTTAGAGCAACCTGATTCCATCACATAGGTCAGTAATTCTGGTAACTGTTCCAGGGCACAGATGGCTACTTCAGGCAGCAGCTACAAGGCTGTTGCAAATAAAAACACAGTCATGGAGTCAATTCTGACTAATAGTGACCCTATAGGGCAGAGTAGAACTGTCCTATAGGATTTCCAAGGCTGTAAATCTTTATAGAAGCAGACTGCCTCAACTTTCAGCCATGGAGCAACTGGTGGATTTGAATTGCTGACCTTCTGGTTAGTAGCCCAATACCTTAGCACCATCAGGGCTCCTTGTTATGAACTGAAACTCAACTTATTGAATTGTGTCTCAGTGAGGACACTCTCTCTACAGATGAGAACTGGATCAAACTCAGGCCCTCAAGGGATGTCAACGTCAGCCGTGGCTGGGCTGCCAAGGTGAAGGGGAAGGCACTGACACCCAGGAGGAGTGTGAGTTTGGCCAGAAGCTACAGAATCTGGCTTCTGATGGGACACAGGCAAAGGACAAAGGCTGGGTACCCCTGTGTACATAGTGGGCCAGCATCCATAGGTTTATCCCCACCCCTCCAACCCACCTTAATTATCAAAGAAGAGGACAGTATTTCTCAGCTATTAGCCTGCAGAAAAATCAGGCTGGTTTATAGAAGTGTCATCTTCAGCAGACCTCACATCTGAAGACCCCTTTAGACTTCAGCATTTGCCAAATGGTCATGCAGGGTGAGTGGTTCTGACCTTGCAATTCTGACCCCACTCCCCAAAACTTCTGAGTCTCACAAGAAAAGCTAGAGCCCCAGTACATATAACCCAAAAACAAACAAACAAACAAAAAAAAAACCACTGCCATTCAAGTCAATTTTGACTCACAGCAACCCTGTAAGAACCGTTCCACAGGGTTTCTAAGGCTGTAATTCTTTACGGAAGCAGACTGCATCTTTCTCTGGTGGAGCAGTAATGGGTTCAATGCTGACCTTTTGGTTTGCAGCCAAATGGTTTAGCCATCACACCATCAGAACTCCATCCAGTACATATGCATGCGACATTTATTGTCAAAGAGGCTGAGCACTGCCTAGAGAAGGGCAGAAGGTAAGAAGCCTGCAGACAGCTTTCCACCACTCTTGTATGGCTCAAGAAACTCAGCTACCACATTAGACTTTCACCTCTCACTCAACCAAGCCAAAGCTTGCAGAGAGTCCAATCAGCCCTCCTTAGCCAGCCATTCATTGTTACATGAATATGCTCCTCACAGGGATCTCAATGCCTACCACCCACTGCCCATAATGTGCCTCTAGTGCAAAATATTCCAACCAACATACTCTGGCCCTGCGTTTGAGACAGGAGGCAGGGGTGGACCCTCTGAACTTGACACAGGGTAATGAGTGCAGGGGAAATAATCCATTCCCAGGGTCAGAGAGGCTAACCTTGTAAATTTGTTTGGCCCTATCTGAGGCATACACACACATACACATGCATGACTGTAATATTTATTAAAGAATGATTATGTATCTAACAACCTACGGAAGATAAGTGACTATTCCACCTTTCTGAGCTCTAATTTATGTTTGAGAATACAGATTTCTAGGTGAGAACCCAGAACTGGAGGCAAAGGAATGAGATCTCAGCCTTTTGCTGTGCAGTCAGCTCCCAGGGGTGGGAGGGCATCTTCCCTACTTTTCTGGTAACCTCTAGAAGCCTAAGATGTTGGCTCTTCCCCCAGATGTCCTAGATTCCTGACTCAGGTGAGGGGAAGGATAGATCCATGTATGATGAGGATTATCCACAAATACATGTCTAGAGCTGCTTGAGAAATACTTTCATGTGCCCAATATGTGTTGCTAAGCCCTGACTTTGTTCACACAAATGATTGGGTAACGAGAACTGGATGAGGAAAAAATTTCCACCTGTCTGAGTCTCATTTCCTCATCTGCAAAATAAGAGGCTATCTTCTGTGGTGAGAATGACAACTGGACAATGTATACTTTACAACATTCTTTTCTTATTGATAAATCCCCAATTGATCCAGGCCCAAACCCCACTCTGATAGAAGGTTTGACATTAGGGTCATGTGTTTACTTTCTTTTCCTTTTTAAGTAAGACTTTTTTCTTCTGATTTTAAAGTAACACATGTTCAGTGAAAAAAAAAAAAATCCAGAAAACATACACACACACACACACAAAGAATAAAACAAAACAAAATTAACCACTATTAATGTGTTGTTGCATTTTCTCCCAGTCTGTTTTTATGTATGAATTTGTATATTTATAAAATGGGCCTTATATGGTATATATAATTTTATATCCAGCTCTTTTTTCATCTAATGATACATCATGAGTAATTTTCTATGTTGTTAAATGTACTTTGAAAGTATTATTTTTATGAGTGTATACTATTCCAAGTATCATCATTTTAAAAGAAATCCTATGTTGGTTATTTTATTATTAAAGAAAATACATGTTTATTGTAAAAATTTCAATAACACCCATACAAAAAAGATGTTAAAGTAAAAATGAAAAGACTCTCTCTCAGACCCCATTTTCTGAATGTCACCCCTGATCATAGCTTGATGTGGTGTTCCAGGAATTCCAGGTCAAACTATAACTGATCTTCTTTACTGATTAATATTCCATTATTTTCCAATGATTCTCCTCCTGTTGGACATCAGGCTAGGTCCTGTTTTGTTTCTACAATAAGAGTATGATCCAGCACTCATCTGTCAGTTTGTTGTACTGTGAGGGCTTGCGTGTTGCTGTGAGGCTGGAGGCTATGCCACTGGTATTTCAAATACAGCAGGGTCATGTATGGTGGACAAGTTTCGGCAGAGCTTCTAGACTAAGACAGACTGGGAAGAAGGATGGCGCCATTCACTGCTCAAAGAATTGGCCAGTGAAAACCTTATGAATAGCAGTGAAATACTACCTGGTACATTACTAGAAAACTTGATGAATAGCACTGAAACAGTCTGATATAGTGCCAGAAGATGAGCCCCTCAGGTCGGAAAGCACTCAAAATACAACTGGGAAAGAGCTGCCTCCTCAGAGTAGAGCTGACCTTAATGATGTGGATGGAGTAAAGCTTTTGGGACCTCCATTAGCTGATGTGGCATGACCCAAGCTGATGTGGCATGACTGAAAATGGGAAATAACAGATGCAAACATCCATTAATAATTGGAACATGTACAAAGTAATAATCTAGGAAAATTGGAAGTTGTCAAAAATGAAACACACAAAGATCAATGTCCTAGGCACTAGTGAGCTGAAATGGACTGGTTTTGGCCAGTTTGAATCAAATAACCATATGATCTACTATGCCTGGAAAGACAAAATTAAAGAGAAATGGCATGGCATTCATCATCACAATGTTTCAAGATCTATCCTGAAATACAGCGCTGTCAGTGATAGGATAATACACGTACACCTACAAGGAAGGCCAGTTAATACTACTTTTATTCAAATTTACGCACCAACTACCAAAGCCAAACATGAGGAAATTGAAGATTTTTATCAACTTTTGCAGTCTGAAATTGACCAAACATGCAATCAAGATGTGTGGATTATCAGTGGTGATTGGAATGCAAATGTTGGAAACAAAGAAAAATCACTGGTAGTTGGAAAATAAGGCCTTGGTGATGGAAATAACACTGGAGATTGCATGGTAGAATTTTGTAAGAACAATGACTTATTCATTGCAAATACCTTTTTCAACAACATAAATGGCAGCTATACACGTGGACTCTGCCAGATGGAGTACCCAGGAATCAGATCAACTACATCTGTGGAAAAGGATGATAGAGAAGCTCAGTATCTTCAGCCAAAACAAAGCCAAGAGCTGACTGTGCAACAGACCATCAACTGCTCATGTGCAAGTTCAAGCTGAAATTGAAGACAATTAAAACAAGTTCACAAGAGCCAAAATATAAACTTGATTATATCCCATCTGAATTTAGAGACCATCTAAAGGACAAATTTGACGCATTGAACACTAATGACCAAAAACCAGACAAATTGTGGGATGACATCAAGAACATGATCCACGAAGAAAGCAAAAGGTCATTGAAAAGACAGGAGAGGAAGAAAAGACCAAAATGGATGTCAGAAGAGACTCTAAAACTTGCCCTTGAATGGAGAGTAGCTAAAATGAATGGAAGAAATGATAAAAGAGCTGAACAGAGATTTCAAAGGGAAGCTCTAGAAGACAAAGTCAATTATTATGATGAAATGTGCAGAGACCTGGAGTTAGAAAACCAGAAGGGAAGAACATGCTTGGCACTTCTCAAGCTGAAAGAACTGAAGAAAAAAATCAAGCCTCGAGTTGAAATACTGAAAGATTCTATGGGCAAAATATTAAATGATGCAGGAAAAGAAGATGGAAGGAATACACAGTGTTCTGGTAACCTAGTGCCACTCTGACAAGAAATATACCACAAATGGGATGGCCTTAACAAACAGGAGTTTATTCTTACCATTTGTAGGCTTTAAGCCCAAATTCAAGTGCCAGGCTCTAGGGGCTGGGTGAAAGCCCCTCAACCTTGGGATCCAGCTCTGCCTCCTGCTCCCAACCCACTGGAGCTAGAGGGGTTTCTTCACTCAGACAGCTGCTAGCTGCTGAGGCTGTGAAGCCCCAAAGTTGACAAGTAAAAAGGTACAGTCCTGATGTTAACCAAACCACATGGCAGGCCATTAACTCAAGTCCATTGTAAGTCCCAAGGTTGGCAGAGCATAGCAGGCTGCTGAGCAATGACATAGCTACACGCAGGGTCCAAGCGTGTCATTGGCTACAGACCATTCCCAAAGCTGCTTCTTATATACAGGAAGCAGACCACATACCCAAAGCAGCTACTCAGCTGCTTGTGGTAGATCCCACCATAGAGCCGATTCCCAGTCTCAGCATGGGGAATAACTACCACCAGCTGCCCAGCCACTCAACCAGGCCCAGCCAAGTTGACCCAAAAACATAACCACCACACACAGTCATGGTTACAAAAAGAATTGGTCGATGTTCATCCATTTCAGGAGGTGGCATATGATCAAGAACCAATGGTATTGAAGGAAGAAGTTCAAGCTACATTGAAGGAAGTGGCGAAAAACAAGGCTCCAGGAATTGACAGAATACCCATTGAGATGTTTCAACAAACAGATCACTTATCTGTGTCAAGAAATTTGGAAAACAGCTACCTGGCCAATTGACTGGAGGAGATCCATATTTGTACCCATTCCCAAGAAAGGTGATCCCACAGAATGTGGAAATTATCAAACAATCTCATTAATATCGCATGCAAGTAAAATCTTACTGAAGATAATTCAAGGACGGTTGCAGCAGTATATTGATAAAGAACTTCCAGAAATGCAAGCTGGATTCAGAAGTGGATGTGGAACAAGGGATGCTGATGTCAGATGGATCTTGGCTGAAAGCAAATAATACCAGAAAGATGTTTACTTGTGTTTTATTGACTATGCAAAAGCATCCGATTGTGTGGATCATAACAAATTATGGGTAACATTGAGAAGAATGGAAATTCCAGAACACTTAATTGTGCTCATGAGGAACCTGTACATAGACCAGGAGGTCACCATTTGAACAGAACAAGGGGATACTGCATGGTTTAAAATGAGGTAGTGTGTCAGGGTTGTATCCTTCCACTATACTTATTCAATCTGTATGCTGAGCAAATAATCCATGAAGGTAGACTGTATGAAGAAGAGCGTGGCATCAGGACTGGAGGAAGAATCATTAACAAACTGCAATACTCAGACAATATAACTTTGCTTGCTGAAAGTGAGGAGGACTTGAAACACTTACTGATGAAGATGAAAGACTACGGTTTGTAGTATGGATTACATCTCAACATAAAGAAAACAAAAATCCTCACAACTGGACCAACTAGCAGCATCATGATAAATGGAGAAAAGAGTGAAGTCATCAAAGATTTCATATTACTTGGTTCCACCATCAACCCCAAAGGAAGCAGCAGTCAAGACGTCAGATGACGTATTGTACTTGGCAAATCTGCTGCAAAAGAGCCATTTAAAATGTTGAAGAGCAAAGATGTCTCTTTGAACACTAAGGTGCACCTAAGCCAAGCCATGATATATTCAATTGCCTCATATGCATGTGATAGCTGGACAATGAATAAGAAAGACCAAAGAAGAGTTGATGCTTTTGAGTTTGGTGTTGGCGAAGAATACTGAAAGTACCATGGACTGCCAAAAGAAAGTACAAATCTGTCCTAGAAAAAGGAGAGCTGGAATGTTCCTCGGGAGCAAGAATGGCCAGACTTCGTCTCACCTATCTCAGTCATGTTGTCAGAAAGGACCATTCCCTGGAGAAGGATATCATTGTTGGTATAGTGGAGGGTCAATGAAGAAGGGGAAGACCTGCAATGAGATGGACTGACACAGTGGCTGCGTTGATGGGCTCAGGTATAGCAAGGACTATGAAGCTGACACAGGACCGGGCAATGTTTTGTTCTGTCGTACATAGAGTCGCTATGAATCAGAGCCGACTTGACGGCACCTAAGAACAACAACACATATGTATAACTTCGTGTGCTAGTGATTTTACTTCTGTAAGACAGGGTCAAAGGACAGATTTATTTTTCAACAAAGTTAAAACCCTTTAAATTCCCAGCAGAAGTGTTGTGATGGCTTTTGCTTCTCTATGCAATATTGTAACTTCAGGATTCCAAGAGATTCCAAAAATACCTCCTTGGATACTGAGGATCTGATTCTGGATTTTCTGTTCTCTCTATTCATCATTTATCAATTCTAAGGACAATATCATGCTGTTCCAGTTGTAGCAGTTTCTACCTTCAATTCTTTAAAAAAAAAAAAAAAATTGTGTTGAAAATATACACAACAAAGCATAAACCAGTTCAACAATTTCCACATGTATAATTCAGTAACACTGATCACATTCTTCAAAATTGTGTGACCATTCTTGCTTTCCTTTTCCAAATTAACATAAACTCAATGCCCCTGAGCAGAAACTCATTCTTTTTCCCTCCCATTCACCCCTGGTAACCACTAATAATCTTTGGGTAACATCTGCTAATTTCACATAAGAGATCATACAGTATTTTGTCCTTTTGACTGTTTTCAAGGTTCATCCATGTTGTGGCACACATCAGGACTTCATATCTCTTAATAGTTGAGTAATATTCCATTGTATGTATATACCACATTTTGTTTATCCATTCATCTGTTGACAAGCAATTAGGTTATTTATACCTTTTGGGTATTGTGAAAAGTGCTTCAGTGAACACTGGTGTATAGGTTTCTGTTGGCATTCCTACTTTCACTTCTAGGGACTGGGATTCTAGGATTGGGATTGCTATACCATCTGACAATTATTTTGAAGTTCAAAATCATTTTCAGTAGTAACAAAAACATTTTTTATCAAGATTATGATTAAAATTGCATTAATTCATATATTAACTTGGTAGAAAGTGGCTTAATAATTTCTATCCAAAATTTTAGAACATCTTTACATTTATTTAGCTCTTGGTTTGTATCCTTCAATGAAATTTGTAGTTTCATCATTAGTCTTGCACCTTTCTTGCTAAATGTACCATAGTTTTCATGTATGTGTGTTTTATAGTTTCTATCACTATTGAAAATGGTGTATTCTTTCCATTTGTAACTAGTTTTGCCTCCAAGATCATGTTATGTGATAATTTCCTCATGAACTTTTTCTCTCAAGCTTGCTGGTTTCTTTCATGATAATGCCTTGCAAACACTAAGTTCTGTGAAGATTTGAAGATTTGTTCCCTGTTGTATGCCTGAGTAATATGGCACAGCAGTAAATTTATGGAATACCATAATAAATAAATCAACCTAAAAAGGAGAAGAGAACTAATATTTACTGAACTTCTCTGAAGCAAGCCAGAAATAATTTATATTAATCAATAAAAAAAAATTGTCAGATTTGGAGGTTGGTACTAAGTAACCAGGAGCTCTGCTGGCATAGCACCTAAGGCATTTGACTGCTAACCAGAAGGCTGGCGGTGCAAACCCATCAGCCGCTCCTCAGAAGGAAGGTTGGGTAATCTACTTCTGTAGTGATACTGCCTCGGAAACCCAAGGAGGGGTCCCTATGAATCAGGTCTGACTCAGTGGCACACAAGAACTAAGTAACCAGTTGATTGATTTGATTTTCTTTTCCTTTCAACAAATATTTCAGCCATTGGTGACCCTGGTATGATATGTTACAAGTTAAACTAAAACCATTTGTAGTTTTGTAAAACAAAAAGTAAGAGTAAAGAAAATATATTTGTATTTTCATAGATGCTTTCTGAAAGGATACACATAAAACTGGGAATAGCAATTGCTGGCAGAGAAGGGAACTGGTGGCTGGAGGTGGGTGGGAGAGAGACTTAATTCATCATATATTTATATGTACTTTTTGGATTATTTGACCAGATTATATATCTAAATTCATAAACTAATCTAAAGATACCTTGTTTTCTCATCAAAATGGAGTTCATAAAACCTGCTTCACCATGCTGTCATTAGTACTGTCATGAGAGTGCACCAAGGATAGTATCTGTCACCCCCAATCCTGCCCCTACTTGAGTTCTCTAGATAGCCTGGGGGGTACTGCCATCTAGTATACACTGGGGCAGAATGTTTTTGTTTTTGTTTTGCTTTGTTTTTTGTTTTCAGTTTCTCTCTTGGCATTGAAGGATAGCAACAGTGAGAATTTGGAAAAGGGAAACATTTGGTTATCTACAAAAGAATGGTCTCTTATATCTTACTCTTGGACCTACAGAATTCTCCCACCAAAACCAACCTCACCAACCCCTGTTACCCTCGGGATTATGTCACCACCTTCACTGTGGGCCACATGTTTGATAGCCTGTGCACACTGGACCTGAAGCCAGCCAGTTACAGCCCCAACGATATCATCACTTTTGAAGGAACTGGGGACCCATTGCTGTGTAGGGAAAAGGTGGCTTCCCTATTTGTCTTTGAAACTTGCCATGACCAAGAAGCCTGTTCCTTTAATGGAGTTTATCAGCCAAAAGTTAAAGGGCCATTTGTGGTAAGGCCAAAGCCACTGAATTTTTTCTTTTTTCCCCATCAAATATTTATCCTTGTTCTATTTCTCTTCTGCTGACCTGTTTCCCACTTTTCTCTTCCCTACCCTGAATCCTCCATATTATATCCCATTCTGCAGACTAATATCCTCTGTATTACTTACAGGCTTTTGCTGGTTTCTACTACACAGCCAGTGCTTTAAATCTTTCAGGTAGCTTTTCCCTAGACACCTTTAACTCAAGCACCTGGAATTTCTGCTCACAGAACTGGAGTCAGGTCAGTAAAGAGAAATGATCAATGTCAGTACAAAATAGTGTAGCAGGGTGTATCTTGTGTGTGTGTGTGTGTGTGTGTGTGTGTTGAATTTGAGCTTTATGCTGTTCTACCTTTCCACCAGAGTCTCCAGGTATTGCAAACAGTTAACTCATTCAGCTGCTAACCAAAAAGTTGGGGGTTCAAGTCCACCCAGAGGCACTGTGAAAGAAAGGCCTAGTGACCTACTTCCAGAAAATCAGTCATTGAAAACACTGTGGAACATAGTTCAACATTGACACACATGAGGTTGCCACGAATTGGGGTCTACTCAACAGCAGCTGGTGGTTGTTTGACCTTTCTGCCACATCTATCAAATGGGGGAGCCCTGGTGGCACAGTGGTTAAGTGCTGGGCTGCTAATTGAAAGGTTAGCTGTTCAAACCTGTCAGCCACTCTGTGGGAGAAAGATGTGGCAGTCTGCTTCCATAAAGATTACAGCCTTGGAAACCCTTTTGGGGCAGTTCTACTCCATCCTATAGGGTTGCCATGAATCAGACTTGATGGCAGTGGTTTTTGTTTGTTTGTTTGTACCTTATACTCATGGTTGGATTAATGTTCTAACCATATGTACAATGTCTGGCACATGATACATAAATCAAAAAAACTATACCCACTGCCATTGAGTCAATTCACTCACAGCTACCCTATAGAATAGAGCAGAACTGCCCCATATGGTTTCCAAGACTGTAAATCTGTACAGAACCAGACTGCCTCATCTTCTTCTGACAGAGCAGCTGATGAGTTCAAACCACTGACCTTTTGTTTAGCAGCCAAATGCTATTATCACTGCACTGCCAGAGCTCTTAGTACATAATACATTCTCAATAAATATATTATGATGTAACATTATGCAGTATGTATATTTTCATTATGATATAATTGTATTATTACATAATGATTTTTATTATTAAATTCTTTAAATGATTGCTGTTGATCTAAGGTGTTTTGAAATGTTCCTTTGAAGACATGCCTGGCTGCCCTGCCTTTCATCTGTTGTAACCCTTTTCAGCTCCCACTGCTGCTCACGAGGTTTGAAGAGGAGTACGCTCGCTCCTACTGCTTCTCAGCCCACTACATCTACCACTTGCTCATTAGTGGATACAAATTCACCAAGGACACCTGGCCCCAAGTCCATTTTAAAAAGGAAGTAAGTCAGAGCACAGATAACTTTATGTTTTTCCTCACAAAATAAAGGTTTGTGTGTATATGTGTGATACGTATGGAGGAAATGTAGAAGGATAAAAGTGTTGATGATTTTAGACTTTGTGGGCAGAAGCTAGTCAGGCTGTGATCACTTATGAGCATCCCAGGAAAAGAGAGAACAGAGAATTCAGTTGATGAGTTCACAGGAGACCCTTCCAGGTGAGGAAAGGATTAGGAACAAAGAGCCAATGGACAGTGAACTGCTCAGGGCAAGGACTTGTCTCATGATCTTCATATTCCCAGCACAAGGGCTAGAATACAACTGGCACTTAGTAAACCTTTTTTGAATGAATTGATAGATATGTTAAGGGCCTGAGATTTTTTTGTTCTGAAAAAAGGCTTCAAAAATAACAAAATTTAAGTAAATAAATAACTCAATTTTATGTGTAGAAATTGTAGAACTGGTTCTTCTATGTATATTCTCAACAATAACAATAAAAATAAAATAAGTTATTTTAAAATATTTTTAAAAGAACAGTAACAATTGCTTCTCTGTTTTACACACGTCAAAATAAGATACAGGCTTTATAGAATGAGGAATTTACATTAGCATTAAATGAGAATTTTCTTTTAGAGTAAGTCTAATTTACTGTAGTTACTAAAGATGACTTGCAGGGCAGGGAGCATCTTCTTCACTCAGTATATATATTTATTTATAGACTATTATTTAAATACTATATATACACACACATAGTATATCTATATTGTATACACAGTATATATATATATATGTGTGTGTGTGTATATGGATTGTTGTTGTCAGTAGGTGCCCTTGAGTTGGTTCTGAATCATAGCAACTCTATCATATATATAGATACATATGTATGTGTATGTATGTACACACACACACACACACACACACACTGGATAGGTCAAGTCCAGAATGGCCTGAGAGCTGGAACCACCACTGTCACCAGTGTTGGGGGGGTAGCCTCCTGTTTTCAGGAAGGACTCAGCCTCATACAAGCATTCAGCCAGAACTATGTTCTCATAAAATATGTAGATTTTTTTTCCATAAGATATAAAAATAAAAATATCAGGCTTTTAATATATTTATCAATTCATTCCTGGGAGAGTGTTCTCATTTCAGGAATGTCTGATGTGCAGCCTGAAGGACATCTGGCATCAGTCTGTTCAATACCAGCTTCAGTAATAATTAGATTAAGCCAATCAATAATCTGCATTAGGTCTGTGACTGTCTACTTTTACATAAATAAAATTAAGTAATCTACAGAAAATAAGGATGCCTGGAGACACGTAAGGATTGCTGGTGGCATGTACTCTCTAGGCCTTGCTTATAATGAATCTAATTACCGGTAAAGGACAGGATAATGATGGAGAATAGTTTTCCACTGAATATAAATTTGAATGGACAGAAAATTCTAGGTTCAAAAATCCTAGAGAGTCTAATATCCAGACATTGTGGTATTCAAATATGAGGAGAAGGAAAAAAAAAAAAAAAGATTTCGGAAGATGTTCTACACAGAGCAAATATTTTTTAAGGAAGTAAGCAAATAAGAATAGAAATAAACCCAGGAGATGTTGCAAGTATGTTGTTGTTGTTGTTGTTGTGTGCCATCAAGTCAGCCCTGACTCATAGCGACCCCTCCTTGGGTTTCCGAGGCAGTATCACTACGGGAGTAGGATTGCCCAACCTTCCTTCCGAGGAGTGACTGGTGGGTTTGAACCGCCAGCCTTCTGGTTAGCAGTCAAGTGCTTTAGCCACTATGCTGGTGCTTCTATGAGTCTGGAGCCACTGCAACGAATCCCACCGCTTCTGACACCAATTGCAAAAACGGCAAGGAGGCCACATGTTCTGACCTCCTCTAACCCTACAAGGGGAAGGCAGGATTACCAGCAGTAACCCAAGGCCTATTACTGCAAGGCCAGACATGCTGCCTCCCTCCAGCCCTTTCACCAACCGTTCCTCCCAAGGCACCCACCACCTCTCTCCTGGGTTCGATAATTCACTGCAGTGGCCACACAGAACTCACAGATTATGGGGTTTATTAGGGAAGCACCAGGCTACAACTCAAGTCCAGGAAGAACACTCAGTCTCTCTCCCAGCCCACCATCCCTCAGCCAAAAGTCTCTCAGAGTCTCTTTTCCAGCAGTGCTGGTCCCTCAGTGTCTCACTCAGTGATGCGTGTCTCTTGCGGCTCTTTCCCAGCAGCATGTGTCTCTTTCGGCAGCACGTCTTCCTCCACCAGCAGTCAGAGAGAGTTCTGCCTCCAGGAGGCCTCCTTTTGAGCCTGGAAGGGTGGTCAAACTAGCCAATCACAGCATCAGAACTCTAAGCATGTGAGAGAGAGTGGGAACTTCCCAGAACATTGTATTGTGCCACGCCCAACAGAAATAACCCAGGTGGGCGACTTTAAAATCAGGATCTCCTCCGTAGCTAATAGCAATTCCCACCTTAGAGTTTACAAAGACTTATGGGTAGAAAAGCCACACTAAGTAATTTACTACACCGCAGGCCACCCCCTGGCTTTTCTAGCCATATCCCTTAATAAATTATGTAGCCTAAAATTTAAATATTAAAAAAAACTAATACCGAAGAAAAGAAAAATCCATTCATAACCACCCAGAATTGAAATACAGATATAATCCAGCATGGTGTGGGTAGGCAGGGTAGGGATAATATAGAGACATAAAAATGGCCTAATGTTTTCATGTTGTAAGTGAGAAGATGCAGATATCATTTTTAAGGCAAGAAGGAGATAAAAGAAATAAAGAAAAATGACAGTAATTGAATTTAAAAAGATGGTAGAAGTCCAAATACATCAATAATCACCATGATCATAAATGGACTAAACACACCATTAAAAGATAGATATGGTCAGATTGGATTACATTAATATCTGATAAAACAGTCTTTTTTATATTAACATCTGATAAAACAGTCTTTAAGACAAAGAACATCATTCGAGATGTTGTTGTTGTTACGTGCCATCAAGTTGGACCTGACTCATAGCGACCCCTCCTTGGGTTTCCGAGGCAGTATCGGTACA
>NW_006921729.1:6675629-6683933 GCF_000298275.1 Orycteropus afer afer
CATCTTCCTTCTGAGGAGTGGCTGGTGGGTTTGAACCGCCAGCCTTCTGGTTAGCAGTCAAGTGCCTTAGGCACTATGCTACCAGAGCTCCTATTTGAGATATAGAGGATTATAACATAATGATGAAAAAAGATCACAAATGTCAAACATTATACACCTAGTAAAACAGACTAAAAACATGTAAAGCAAAAATTAATAGAACTACCAGAAGAAATTGACAAAGTCTATTTTCCATTTAGAGGGTTCTCCCATTCTTAGAAATTGGTTCTGGGTTCAACAAGCCACTCAGGACCCTCTTTCTTTAGTTACAAACACTTCTGTATTCCTAGAAAACGAAAACACTTTCTTTGTTATTAATTGTATCTTCCTCATGTCTGGTTGTGACAAGGTTGTAAGGATTAGTTCTTCTGACTGTCTTCTCTGTAGTACTGGAGATAGGACCCATAAGTCTTAGCAATCACAGCATCTTGGGTCCTAACTCAGTCTCCACAGTGACTGAACTCAGACAAATCCTTTGGCCTCCTTAGGTCAGTTTCCTGCCTAAGCTTTAGAAGGGTGACAGTGGTGTGGCCCAGATATCCAAGTGTAGACTCCAGCCCTGCCCTGAGAACTGAGCTGTCTCCTTCATTCCACAGGTGGGGAATAGTAGCATAGCCTGGTCTCTCGGCTACATGCTCAACCTGACCAACCAGATCCCAGCCGGAAGCCCCTTGATCCACCTGCCCATGCAGCCACCCATCTTTGTGGGCATCCTTGCCTTCTTCGCAGCGGTGGCCTTGCTGTGTCTGGCGTTTCTTGTGTACTTATGTGCAGTGTCCAGGATACAGAAGTCCTCCCGGCATTCCTTTGACCATGGAATAGATTCAGAGTGAGCCTCGGGAAGCTGCTTCTGGAGCCCAAGGATTGCCTAGAGCCAGGCTGGGTGGTGTCAGGCAATGTTGGCAGAATGGTCACCTTCAGGAAACACAACTGAAGTCAAATAGCCTAGGGCATGTGTCTCACAGAGGCTAATCTATGCCAAAACACCTCTTGGGGAGCCCATTAGCTGTTGTGTGCACACTGCTTCTCCAGAGACCGTACTACCCACTTGATCTATTAACGAGCAGAGGAGAGACAAGCCATTGAAGTCAGACTCCTTATCCCAAGCTTCCCAGAGGTGGAGGAAGTTGAGGCTATGACAGTTACATGATGAAAAACTGATCCCAGAACTCACTGACCATTTACCTTCCCTCAGTAACCTTCAGCAAGTTTGGAAGCTGGTGGATCCCATTAAGATCATTTTGCTCAGTCACACGTCTCATTTTATGGTTTCCTCCCTTTGGTCTGTAATTAACCTGTTTAGAAGTCCCATAAACATTGAGGTCCTGAGACCGGTACAGTATAGTGCCTGGGGGAGAAAGACCTCTTCGTTCCAAAGCAGTGGCTACTGACTGCTTTCTCTACTTTGGTAGAATCTGAAGCACAGAGACACACAGAACATCTCCCAGAAAACTACAGGCCATTCCCAAAGTAGAACCCCCATTCAGGACGCTGGTCACTAGATTCCAATTTGTGTGGGTCATTATTCTTATCTCACTGCTACGGCCTCCTGTAAAACACTTTTACTCCTAGAGCAGTTATTGCATTCCAGACCATGTTTCCTCTGCAAAGCTTTTGTCTAGGCTTATCATTTCATTGCTAGCATGGTGTGTATATTCTGCCCACCAGGTATATGCAATGTCATGATAAGACATCCTTGTTCTATGATTTGCTTACCAATTACCTTCCCAGCTTGTATGCCTCTCTGCATAGTAGCCATCAGTCTTGACTGGGAAAAGAAAAAGAAACTGTAAGAAAACTTAAATCTAAAGTAGGATGGCAAAGAACTCCAGTAACTCCACTGACTATAAAATGAAAAATTAACATTATTTCAGATTTTGCTGTTTGTGACATTACCCATGTATGGAATAAAGGACTGTTATTTTATCTGTGCTTACAGTGTATGTGTGTCTTTGTGTTAATCTGTATATGATACTCTTTCTTCCAAGGATCCATAGTATTATTTATGGGAGGAATTTTGAAATTAGAAAATGCTTTTCCTAGTGATTTAAGAAAGCACCCTATATCACCTTTATTCCAGAGTTCACAGTGCTTCACTTTGATAAACCTTTGGCTCCTTGTGACAATTGAATTAAACATTCTTTATTTGACATTCAAAGCCTGTTAGGCTATAACCTGCCACTCAAATCTTGATTCCCACCAGTTGATAATATCAAGTGTTGGGTAGGATGCACATCAACTGCAACTCTCATACATTACTGATGGGAAGGTAAAGTAATGCAACCATGCTGGAAAACTGTGGTACTGATAAAATTGAAGACACATATACCAGATGGCCTGGCAATTCCAGTTCAAATATATGGTTTAAAGATTTGTGATTTGTGTTCTTATGTACTCCACTATATATGTCTAAGAAGGTTCCAGCAGTCACCAAGATGCCCATCAATAGTAAAATGGGTGAATAGTGATAAGCCTATACTAGAAAATACCATACAACAATGAAAACAAAAAAACTACAAATGTATGCTCAGTACAGATGGATCTTACAAAAAATGCTGAGTGTATAAACCAAGTCACAAAAATTATATATAGTATATTTATATAAACTTCAGAAACAGACGAAACTAAACACAGAATATAAACTCTAAAGAAAATTATTAGTCTTAAGTTTAAGTGAAGATGGGGTTTTGCTTGGGAAGGGATAAAGAAGACTTCTGGTGTGACAGATGTTCTATAACTAGATAATGGTTATAGGTATTTATCTTTTACAACCATTTATATACTTTGCATATGTGCTATATGGAAAATATACTTACTACTTACTATTTCCATTTACTGCTTCTGTGAACTTCATAAAACCTTTCAACATCTTTGAGTCTTGATTTTCTTATTCATAAAATGAAGCGATTACCTGCAATAGTTGTTGTTGTTGTTGTTACGTGCCGTCAAGTTGGATCCAACTCATAGCGACCCCTCCTTGGGTTTCCGAGGCAGTATCGCTATGGAAGTAGATTGCCCCATCTTCCTTCCCAGTGCAATAGTTAGAAGAAAAGAAAAATAGCACTTAGTCACTGCCTAGAACAGGATTTAGTTAATAAATTTAAGTAAGTGTAAACATCATGTCTTTCACTCATTTACTCATTCATTAATCATACATTTACATTAAGTCTTCTATGTGCCAACCACTGGGCTAGGTGACTGAAGCTGTAAGAGAAATAAGACAAATGTCTTTTGTCTTGGAGTACGTGGGACATGAAGGCCCTCTGCTGGATCCCTGGAGAAAATCCTTCCAGGTTGCTGACCTTTTCCCCTTAATTAAAGACACTTGGATATCTGAACATCTCATTGAGTATAAACAAATTACTGTTAATTTTTGTTTAGATGAGACAACAGTATTGTGGGTATGGTTTGTTTTTAAAAGAATCCTTATCATTTAGACACTCGGTGAACTATTTTAAGCAATAGTTTTGACTAGAAAAACAGAACCACTAGGCTTATCACAAGGAATTGGCTTGTATGATTGTGAAGGCTATCTTAACCTCCCCCCCCCCCCCCCCAAAAAAAAAAAAACCTCACTGCTGTTGAGCTGATTCCAAATCTCCTTGGGTTTCCCAAGTGGTATCTCTACAGAAGTAGATTGCCCAGTCTTCCTTCTGAGGAGTGGCCAGTGGGTTTGAACCACCATCCTTCTGGTTAGCAGTCAAATGCCTTAGGCACTACACCACCAGAGCTCCTGGAGGTTATCTAGGCAAGTCCAAAATCTGTAGGGCAGACACTCAAGAAGGCTAGTACTCTCAGAAATTGCAGCAGCAGTTCACAGGCTCTTAAAGCCTTTCAACTGATTGCATGAGGCTCCTCCAGATTATTTAGGATAATCTCTCTTACTTAAAATCAACTCGTTATGGGCTTTACTCACATCTACAGAGCACCTACACAGCAACTCAGATTAGTGTGTGACTGAATAGGGGACTGGACTCTAGTCAAACTGACACATAAAACTGGCCATCACATCTGGGAATTGAGTAAAAATTTTATGTTGTTGTTGTCATGTGCTGCTGAGTCGGACCCGAATCATAGCGACCCCTCCTTGCGTTTCCAAGGTAGTATCACTACAGAAGTAGATTGCCCCGTCTTCCTTCCGAGGAGTGGCTGGTGGGTTTGAACTGCCAGCCTCCAGGTTAGCAGTCAAGTGCCTTAGGCACTATGCTACCAGAGCTCCTAAAAATTATATGTTGTTGTTGTTGTTGTGTGCCATCGAGTCGGCCCCGACTCATAGCGACCCCTCCTTGGGTTTCCTAGGCAGTATCACTACGGAAGTAGATTGCCCCATCTTCCTTCCAAGGGGTGGCTGGTGGGTTTGAACCGCCAGCCTTCTGGTTAGCAGTCAAGTGCCTGAGCCACTATGTTACCAGAGCTCTCCTTAAAAATTATATAGGAGGAAGAATTTGCATGGGGTAAGGCTACCCAATTGTCTGAAGGTTCTTAGGCTGTTATGATGCATACATGGGGGTTCATTATACTATTCTTTGTGCTTTGTATATACTCACAATGTTTTATAATAGAATTTAAAATACACTTCAAAACTCATTTAGAATCTCATTGCTTTATACTCAACATATTTCTTCCTGCATCTTTCTATACATTTTATACATTATGCCAGATTTACAATTTTATATTTTACTTCTTTCATAGCATTATACCATATGCACTTTCACACCTCATTAAAAGCACTTCCTAAACATCAAACAAAATGATTAAGGACTTAGCCTCTGACATAACACAAACTAGAGTTCAAACCCCAGTTCTGCTATTTATTGCCATACGACCTTGACCTAATCTTCTTAGTCTCTCTATACCTCACTTTCCTTTAAAATAGAATCACTCAATTCCATTCACTCATTCAACTACTATTGATTGCGTCCTCTGAGCCAGACCCTGTTCTGGGTCCTGTAGCTACACCAGTGAACAAAGCAAACAGTCCTTGCCTTCATGAAGCTGGCATTCTAGGAGAGACAGACACTAAATAATGAAACACATCCTGTTCAGGGAGTTCTAGAGAAAGCAAAGCAGAGTAAAGAGTGTCAAGGATGGGAGATGGAGATTGCTATATCATGCAAGTTGGTCAGTAAAGTTCATTCTTATAAAATGATGTTTGGACAGAGACCTGAAGGATTAGAAGAGTCAGGCATCTTAATGTCTGGTGGAAGAGCATTTTAAGCAAAGGAAACTGCACATGCAAAGGCACTGAGGTAGGAGTATGCTCAAGGTACATCAAGGAAGCCAGTGTGATTGAAGCAGAATGAACAGTTGGAGGAGTAGTAGGAGATGAGGTCAGAGAGTTGATGGAGTAGACTGTGCAAGGGGGAGATGCTGAAGAATTTCAAACAAAGGAAGAACATCTGGCTTCTGTATTAAAGGATTTATTCTCTAACTGCAGTGAGAAAAATAAACTCAAAGAGGCAAAAGCAGAACAGAAAGTTCAGTTAGGAGACAGTTAAAATAACCCAGGTGAGAGATGCTTGTGGCTTGGACCAGGTGGCAGTAGTAAAGACTGTGAGCAATGGTCAGATCTTGCAAATATTTGAAACTAGAGGCAACAAGATTTGCTGAAGGATGTATAAGGAGTGTGAGAGAGAGGCAAGAGTCACGAATTATTTCTGAATGATAAGAATTTTGTCCTGAGCAACTGGAAGGATGGAATTGCCATTAACAGATGCGAATTCTCCAAAATGTGGGGGGAGGAGAGGAGGTTAGGAGCCAGAATCCTTTTCTAAAAGGCTGTTTACATATCCACCAGCATAAACCCACAAGCATGGGGAGAATAGGAGAAAAGAAAACAGCAACATTTTGACAGAAAGCTTACAGACCCTGAGTAATTGACTTTTCAAATCCAAGAAAACCTAATCCTAACAAGGAAACCAGGAGCTCTGGTAGCATAGTGCCTAAGGCACTTGACTGCTAACCAGAAGGCCCGCGGTTCAAACCCACCAGCCACTCCTCGGAAGGAAGGCTGGGCAATCCTACTTCCGTAGTGATACTGCCTCGGAAACCCAAGGAGGGGTTGCTATGAGTTGGGGCCGACTCAATGACACATAACAACAACAAAAAGGAAACCAAGAATCAGTTAATGTAAACCCCAAACCAAAAAACAAGCCCTTTGCCACTGAGTCGATTCCAATTTACAGTGACCTGATAGCATAGTAGAAATCTGCCCTATAGCGTTTCCAAGGCTGTAAATTGTTATGGAAGAAGATTGCCTCATTTTAGCCCCATGGAGCAGCTCATGGATTCGAACTGCTGACCATTTGGTTAGCAATCAAATGCCTTAACTACTAAGCTATCAGAGCTCCTTAATTTAAACACCAGCATCCTCAAAAACTCAGGAATTTGTGGCTTCAAGTGCAACTGAAAGTTGGGTTTGTGGCTATAAAATAAAGAGGATGAGTTTAAAGCTTTTTAAGAAACACTCCCTAGATCTATCCTCCAGCTCTTCACTGACAGTGACTATCTCTCCCCACTCAGGAAAGGGACTGGAAGGTTACAGTAGAGGCATCACACAAAACAGCAGGATTTCTGAGAACTGAGACAAACTTGGTGTCTAGGCCCCAAGACCTCTAACCTCAACAGTCCTTAGGTTCTAGGCTTACTCTGCACTCTTTGGAAAAGACTTCTTTTATGGAAACTCCAACTAGCCCAGGAAGAGGACTCAAAGGTGGTGACATTAGGAGTTTCCCAATCAGATGACCCTCAACTGAAGCTTGAATCAACAACCGAGAGTTTCAAGTAAGCTTTTTATCCCCTCTCTCTTAAATATGAGACAATAAACAAGGATTGCCAAATATCTAAGGGCAGTCTCATTGTCATTTTAGTGGGGTTCATGAGGAAGCACAACGAGATTTTTGGGCTCTATCAGCCATCTTTACCCAGAAGTCTGTATGTACATAAGTATGTTTTAATTCTTATCTTTCTTCTACCTTGTATTATCTGCCCTCTTCTTTCCTAAATAAAAGTGTTCCAGAATTTCAAATTCTTATTGAATCCAGATTTTCTGGAGCCATGGAGGTTGGACTGACCCCCAAAACTACTGCTCTGAGATAATCTTTAAACTTTAAACCAAAAATATCACATGAAGTCTTGAAACCTGGTAATAGTTAATTTTCACTAGTAAAGAAAGTCTTCCTCAACCGTTGTACTCTTTTAAGAACTATCTGTATGGGATTTGACTGGCAGCAGCAACTCAAAAGATTAGACAGAAAATCTAGTGGGCAGAGAGTTTAGGGTAAGGAGCTCAGATGGTGCAGTGGTTAAGGCATTGGGCTGCTAATGAGAAGGTCAGCAGTTTGAACCCATAAACTGCTCCATGGAAGAAAAATGAGGAAGTCTGTTTCTACAAAGATTTAGAGACTTGGGAACCCTTTGTGGCAGTCTACTCTGCCCTATAGCTATGAGTCAGAATTGACTTGATGGTGGTTGGTTTAGGTTTGAGTTTATGTTAGTGGGGGAATTATGTTAACAATTCAGAAAAGGAGAGTAAAAAAGTTTGCACAACTTGAAGAATGTAATCAATATAACTGAATTGTATATGTAGAAATTGTTGAATTGGTGTTATGTTTTGCTGTGTATTTTCTACAACAACAATAAATAATTTTTTTAAAAAAGAGTGGTGTTCCAAGTTGTTGTTGTTATGTGCCATCGTCAGACCCGACTCATAGCGGCCCCTCCTTGGGTTTCTGAGGCAGTATCACTACGGAAGTAGATTGCTCCATCTTCCTTCCAAGGAGTGACTGGTGGGTTTGAACAACCAGCCTTCTGGTTAGCAGTCAAGTGCCTTAGGCACTATGCTACCAGAGCTCCCAGTGTTCCAAGAGGGCCTTGCTTTTGTTACTTTGCTCTTGGCTGCCTGAAACTCACTCCTGGATCACCTCTTGACTTAATCTCTCAGATATATATATATATAAATCATTAAAGGGTTGGAAGATAATATTGAGGTAAACTCTCAGAAAGCAGAGAAAAAGAAAAAGAAATATGAAAAAGTGAAAGAGGAAAAAAATTTATAAGACCAGTCCACACACAGTTGCAGGGGACATCAAGCTCAATTGGCATAACATACTATACAAAACATTGTTCCACCTCCTACTTTGGTGAGCAAGCTGCCATCTAGATGCAACGATGGGTCTCTCCTCATCAAGAGCAAAGAAGAAAGAAGAAAACCAAAATTAATGGAAACAATCAGTCCTAGTGACTGGTACACCAAGCAATCTTCAG
>NW_006921729.1:6684449-6686779 GCF_000298275.1 Orycteropus afer afer
CCAAATCACAATAAATAAAAAATAATAATAATAATAATAAAATAAAATAAGACATCAAAAAAAAAAAAAAAAAAAAAAAAAACCCACCAGTCCACAAAAAACCCATTTGGCTAACAAGAGTTCCAAAAAGAGAGAGAGCAGAATGAAGGAAATCACCAATGAAATAAACAAAAAAAATTTTCTTAACAGAAGGACATGATTGAAAGGGCCTAGCACAATGAATAAAAATTACTTCACACCAAGACACAACACTGTAAAATTTCAGAATACTTTAAAGGAGCTCTGGTGGTTTAGGGCCTAAGGCATTTGACTACTAATCAGAAGCCTGGTGGTTCAAACCCACCAGCCATTCCTTGGAAGGAAGACTGGGCAGTCTACTTCCATAGAGATAACACCTAGGAAACCCAAGGAAGGGGTCTTTATGAGTCAAATCAACTTGATGGCAGTGAGATTTGTTTGTTTGTTTGTTTTAGGAGAAAAGAATAGAGCTTACAAGCTCCCAGGTGGGGAAAAAAAAAAAAAAGAAAAGAAGGTCACATATAAAGGACCAAGATCAGAATGGTTTAAGGTTTTTCAATAACTCTATAAGCACAAAGACAGAAAAATATCTTCAAAATTCTACAGAAAAAAGTATTTCCAAACTAGACTTCTATATCGAGCCAAATCATTGATTCAGTATGAGAATAGCGTTGAGACACTTTCAGACTGCCTCATGGGAAGTTAACTAGGAGAAGTGTACCAACAAAATAAAGGAGTAAATCAAGACAAAGGTATGAGCTCTAGGAAAGATCAGATATGGGAGAAGAGGAGAAAGGAATCTCCAAAATGATGATGAAGGTGTAGAGGAAGCCAACCCAGAATGAAGCAAGTCAGACAACTCCGAAAGAAATTTCTCCAAGAAGATGAAATTGATAGAATTTTACATCTGATGTAATGGGCATCTTGAAAAGAGATTTAGCTAATTGGAGAACATCTTTGAAATAAATTATTAAGAAGACCACAGATACAAAACAAATGAAAACAGAAGATAAATTTGATGATAAGGAAAACAAAAAAAAGTTGTACAGTAAACACATGGTTTATTATATACCTTAAGGAGCCCTGGTGCTTAGCAACTGAGTAGCTTTATACAGTCATTTGAATGTAAATATTTAGTATTACTCAAGCATTAGGATATGACTGTATTCAAAGAACAGGCATGTGTGATGGAGACAGAGTGAGGAATGAAAGAGAAATATTCATTTTTCACAGTAGGAAATCAATAAATAATGCGTAAAACTTAAAATCAACAAGTAGGCACATTTGACAGACTCACGACAACTTTAAAATGCATCCTGATTTCAGAGGAGTTAAAATGTGAAAAGAAAGACTTCCGGTAAGTTGGAGGAATAGGCAGACAAGCGACACAGACCCTCTTCAACAAAGAGAAGAAAAACCATTTGACAGAAATACAGAAGATAATCCTGGAACCCTGAGCTTTGAAAGGAACTATACACAAGTGGATTAGGCATCAACTAGTGGAAAAACCTGAACGAAAACTGTGAGTACAGAGATGGTCAGAGCTGTGGACTGTCAGCTACTCTGATGAGACCAACAGCATGAATATTTCCAAGTGGTGTTGGGACCTGAGAATTGACCTATAGATCAGTCCCAGTCACCAAGGGTTGCAGGGACAACTACTCTGGTGGCCTATGACCAGGAAAGGAAACAGCAAGGAGGGAGACAACCTGAGCTGTGGACTTTCTGCTGTCTGGAGGGCACAGCCATTTTGATTGTTTACATGGGGCAGCCATTTTGGATATTTAAAATGACTGATGGCACAGCCATTTTGAAAGTTTACAAGCAGTGGCCATTTTGGATATTTAAAGTGACTGAGGTCACAGCTATTTTGAATGTTTACAAGTGGCAACCATTTTGGATTTTAAAGTGATAGCATTCTCATTTGGATTCCAGGGACCTAAGACCAGGCTCTGTTTGCCAGCATTGGCAAGGACATATGGGAGGCTGACAAAGGAAAGGAGACAGGTGTTGAATGTATAAGTGCTGTCAACTAGGGGATACAGGAGAACAGCACAGTACCTTGCCTATATAGATAACATACAAAGAAAATGAAAATTGTGGGCAAGTCGTTCCAACATATAATCACCAATTAAATATAAACACAAAAACATCACAATGCCTCAGAGACAACAGAGCATCACAGTCCACACAAAGAAGCAAAATAAACCAGGACACAGACCCAAAACACATCCCTGAGGAAGAAGCAGCATTGGAACTCCCTGATAAGAAATTCAAAATAATTATACTTAGGTATCTTCAAAGGATTGACA
>NW_006921729.1:6687319-6700212 GCF_000298275.1 Orycteropus afer afer
AAGACTAAGCTCGGATTTCTTGACAGAAACCATGCAGGTGAGAAGACAGTGGGATGGTATATATAAAACACTGAAAGAGAAAAATTTCCAACCAAGAATTATGTACACAGCAAAACTGTCCCTCAAATATGATGGTGAAGTGAGGACATTTCCTGATAAGCAGAAATTAAGGGAATTTATTAAAACCAGACCAACCTTACAAGAGATGCTAAAGGGAGCCCTTTGGACAGAGAAGCAACAACAGCCAACGACAACTGACCAGTAACACACATGATGATATAACCCAGAAACCAACCCAGCTATGGAAGTATCCAAAGTAAATAAGCCTACAAAATTGTAAACAGGGAACCAGAGACACCAACCGACAAATGAGAACAACTACAAATCAAAAAGAGGGAAAAAATCTGTGTTGTTACAGAACTTCTGGATGGGAGGGAAATCAAAACAACTACAAGATAGAATGGACTGTTCTACACTTGGGAAGAAAACTATAAATCACATGGTAACCTCAAAGAAAAATGACAAACCTTCACATCAAAATAAAAAAGAGGACCAGCATAAATATTCAGCAAATACTAAAACAATAGCAATGAAGTAAGTGATAACATGATTCATAAACAAAACGAGCTCAGCATAGAAAATTATATGGAACAAAGAAATCAACACAATGAAAAAGCACATGACAAAAATGACAGCACAAATTCATATTTGCTGATAATTACATATCTGGCAAGGGACTTATCTCTAAGATTGATGGAAAACTCCAATGCCTCAACACCAAAGAAATTAACCATCCAATTGATAAATGGGCAAAAGACATGAATAGACACTTCACCAAAGAGGATATTCAGGTGGTCAGCTAATACATGAAAAGATACTCACAATCATTGGCCATCAGAGAGACGTAAATCAAAACAACAATGAGATATACCATCTCACCCCAGCACTGATGGCAAGGTTCAGTGAGACAGAAAATAACAAATGCTGGTGTGGATGTGGAGAGATTGGGACTCTCATACACTGCTTGTGTGACTGTGAACTGACACAACCACTGTGGAAAGCAATATGGCAATTCCTTAGAAAGTTTGGATTGGAGATACCACTTGACTCAGCAATCCCATTACTAGGTATATATCCTAAAGAGGTGAGAGCTAGGATAGGAAAAGAAACATGAACACTCATGTTCATCACAACACTATGTACAATAGAAAAAAGATGGAAACAACCTATGTGCCCATCAGCAGAAGAGTGGATGACCAGATTATAGCACATACACATACTGGAATGCTATGCAGCACTAAACAATAATGCAGAGTCTGCCAAACACCGCATAATATGGATGAACTTGGAGGACATTTGTTGTTGTTGTTGTTGTTATGTGCCATCAAGTTGGCCCTGACTCATAGCAACCCCTCCTTGGGTTTCCGAGGTGGTATCACTACAGAAGTAGATTGCCCAACTTCTTTCTGAGGAGTGGCTGGTGGGTTTAAATGCCAGCCTTCTGGTTAGCAGTCAATTGCCTTAGGCACTATGCTACCAGAGCTCCTCACAATAATAGTAGGAGACTTTAATAGAAGAATCCTGATCAATGGGGGGAAATGCAAAATAGAATTTGAAATTCTCATAGACTCTAGACCTTCTGAAGCCATGGAGGCTGAATGAAACCCTCAAACTATTGCCCTGAGATAATCTTTAAACCTTAAACTAAAAATATCTCCTGAAGTCTTTTTTCATCATATTAGAGAAGTTTTCTTCCAACAAGTCTTCAACAATTTTCTCTGTGGTTTTATTTGTCTCTTCCTGTTTTGGAATTCCAATCGTATGTATGTCATTGCTCTTGATGGTGTTCAACATAAATCTTAGGCTTTCTTCATTTTTGTGTTCTTTATTCTTTTGTCCCATTAACAAACTAGTATTGAGAGATTTGCCTTCAATCTCACTAATTCTGTCTTCCATTGATTTGATTCTACTCCTTTGCACTTTCATTCTGTTATTTATTTCTGAAATCTTAGTATTAGTCTTCTGAATTTCTGTTTGCTGTTTTTGTATGGTTTCTAATTTTTCATTTATTGTTTCAGTTATTTTTGTGTGGTTTTCCTAAATTCTTCTAGAGTTTTCCTGTCTTTACCTTGATGCTTTTTTATGCTAAGTATTTTACTATACGTGGCTGCCAGTATATATAAAATAATTGTTGTTGTTGTTGTTGTTATATGATGTCGAGTCATCTCTGACTCATAGCGTCCCATCCTTGGGTTTCCAAGGCATTATCTCTATGGAAGTAGATTGCCCAATCTTCCTTCCAAGGAGTGGCCAGTGCATGTGAGCCACCAACCTTCTAGTTAGTAGTCAAGTGCCTTAGGCACTATGCCACTTGTGAAATATAAATACATAGTAATTCAGAGAAATAGATGTTAAGGACTGACAAAAGTAGAAATTTGTATAGTATGGCACGTGTTGTAGGGATAAGCTTTTGTACAGGCTTCAAATTTAGCTCTCCTTCGAAAATATTCACTGGTTCATGAACACTGGTTTTGGGACCCATTTTACTACAAAAATGAACAGACTTTCTGTGGTCTAAATGGATTTATACTTGAATATACTCCAGTCAGCAGGGGGTCATGTTGAACATTCTGCAGACAGAATTGTTTCAAATCTGCAACTACCTGGGAAACCTTCACACAGTTGAGTCTGACCTCCAGCCAGAGCTGCTGAACCACTTTCTTTATACCGGCAACATTGGAGGAGAGATGGTGAGCAAGAGAGTTGGGAGATTCTTGTTTTTGCATCAGTCACTTGGTGGGTGGGTCAACAGGGGATTGACTGGGTCAGATAGCAAGGCAGAGCATCTTTTCCTTGATTTTGTTAATGTTTTCCTTGATCTCTCCCTCAATCCACTGAGGTAACTGACTAGTACTGGCCACCATCTATTGCTGATCAGTTGGTGCAGAAGCAGGTGGGGGCCTTCACCCAGTGGGTACAATTGCAGGAGGAGTGAATATGGTTGGGTTATGTGTGGGCATGGTTGCTTTCTGGTCATCAGTTACCAGTGTGGCTGCCCATGCAAGTGGAGCCAATTAACAGGTTGCTGCCTAGATGGGAATGCCACTTGCAAATATTCAAAATGGCCATGCCATGAGGCCAGTCAACAGTCCACAGCTCTGTCTCCTAATTTATTGTTTTCATTCAATTTCTTCTATAGTCAGCATTTAACCCATTTCTTTATCCTTCCCATCAATGTTCAGTGTTTTAGGATTATACTCTGTACCTGTTTCAATTGGTTTCCTGGTTTTTTTTGTTGTAGAGGGTCTGTGTAGCTTGTCTGACTATTTCACCATCTTGATGGATGTCCTATGTTTTCAATCTGGTTTGATTCAAGAAGTTTGTTTTTTTTTTCCTTATTTATTATTTCTTCTAGTACCCAGCAGTTTTAAGCAGGGTATTATTCAATTTCCATGTGCGATAGTTGGAGCTGTGTGTCAACTTGGCTGGACCCCAGTTCTGTGTGGTTGTTCCCATGATGGGATCAGATGACTGTGTTCTGAGTGGCCAGTCTGCCCAAGGGGAGTTTCCCTAGGGGTGTGGCCTGCTTCCGAGATAACCAGGGACATCCTGGGAAGAGACATTCTTTGAGGGATTGGAACCCTGGTGTGCGGACTACAAACTTCCATGAGTGAGCAGCCCACCGCTTGGCCTGGAGATCTTGGATTCATCTTTGTTGGAGTCAACAACCAGTGTACTGCCTGCCAGCCTTGAATTTCTCGGCCCCCTGCGCTTACAGAAGCTAAGGCTGCCGCCAGCCCGTTTCCTCCAGAGACTTGGACTTGTCGGCTTGGACTTGTCGGCTTCTATATGCTTGTGAGCCATTTTCCTAAGATAAATTTCTCTCTCTCTCTCTATATATATATATATAAATATATATATACACTTTGCTGGTTTTTGTGTTTCTCTAGAGAACCCAATCTAACACACCATGTATTTGGTTCCTTTTACTTGTTCTTATTGTTGTTGATTCCTAATTTTATAGTATTGTGATCTGAGATGATTCTTTGCGGTGTTTTAATGTTTTTAAACTTAGTGAGGCTTGCTTTGTGCCATAATGTATGGTCTATTATGGAGGATGTTTCACGCATGCTGGGAAAGAATGTATATTGTGCTGCTGTAGAGTGTTCCGTATACATATAGGTCAACTTGATTGACTGTATTATTTAGCTCTTCTATACATTCCTTTCCAGCACACATGGAACATTCTCCAGAACAGATCATATGTTAGGCCACAAAGTAAGTCTCAATAAATTTAAAAACACTGAAATACTGCAAAGCATTTTCTCAGATCACAATACTACATAATTCAAAATCAACAATAGGAAGATCATAGGAAACAAAGCAAATACATGGAAACTGAATAACAACCTCCTTAAAAACTACTAGGTAATAGAAAAAATAAAACAGGACATTAAAAAAATTCCTTAATGCCAGCACTATAGCAAAGTTCAACAAGACAGAAAATAACAAATGCTGCTGAGGATGCAGAGAGATTGGAACTCTCATACACTGCTGGTGGGACTGTCAAATGATACAACTACTGTGGAAAGCAGTTTGGCAATTCCTTAAAAGTTGGAATTAAAAATACCATTTGATCCAGAAATCTCCTTACTAGGTATATATCCTAAAGAAATGAGAGCCAGGACAAGAACAGATATATGCACACCCATGTTCATTGCAGCACTATTTACAATATCAAAAAGATAGAAACAACTTAGGTGTCCATCAAGAGAAGAATGGATAAACAAAGTATGGTACATATGCATAATGGAATACTATGCAACACTAAAGAATAATGTAGGATGTGCAAAACACTCCATAATGTGTATGAACTTGGAGGACATTATGCTGAGTGAAATAAGTCGATCACAGAAGGACAAATACAGTATTAGTTCATTATTGTAAACAGTCAAGGAAAGGTTTACATGTGGAAGGAAACTTGCTTTTTTGGTTACCAGAGGTGGGAGGGGAGAGGAGGGGAGGGAACACTGCAAAAATAAAATAAATTCCTTGAATCAAATGAGAATGAAAGCACATTATCTTTGGGATACAGAAAAAGCAGTGCACAGAGAGAAAATTATAGCAATAAATGCACACATAAAAAAAAAGATGAACCAAAGTCAATACCCAAACCAAACATTTCCAAAAATTAGAAAAAATATCAGCAAAAAAACCTAAAGAAAGCAGAAGAAATAAGAAAGAAATGAAACAGAAAAACAATAGAAAGAATCAAGAAGACTAGAAGTTGATACTTTGAAAGGCTTAATAAAATTGATAAACTACTGGCAAATTTAACAAAGGAAAGCAAAGAGGAGATGCAAGTAAGAAGATGCAATAAGAAATTAAACAGATGACATCACAACAGAACAAACCAAAATAAAAAGGATAATATCAGGATACAATTAAGAACTATATTCCAACAAACTTGAGAACCTAGAAGAAATGAACAGATTTCTAGTAGCACACTACTTACCTAAACTAAGAGATTGAGATAGAAAATTTGAACAGACATATAAAAGAAGAAGATATTGAACAAGTCATAAAAATAACAAAAAAAAAAAAAAAAAACACTAAGAAAAAAAGTCCTGGTCCTGATGGTGTCACTGGAAAATTCTACCAAACATTCAGAGAAAAGCTGACACCAATCCTACTCAAACTATTCCAGAACATAGAAAATAAGAGAATACTCCCAAATTCATTTTATGAAGCAAGCATAACCCTGATCCCCAAACCAGGCAGACACTACTAAACAGGAAAATTACAGAACAAAACTCCTCATGAATATGTTGTTGTTGTTGTTATGTGCTGTCGAGTCGGCCCTGACTCATAGCGACCCCTTCTTGGGTTTCCAAGGCAGTATCACTACAGAAGTAGGATTGCCCAACCTTCCTTCCAAGGAGTAGCTGGTGGGTTTGAACCGCCAGCCTTCTGGTTAGCAGTCAAGTGTTTTAGCCACTATGCTACCAGAGCTCCTCCTCATGAATATAGATGCAAGAATCTTCAACAAAATCCTAGCTAGTAAGATCCAATACTATAGCAAAAAAATAATCCACAATGACCAAGTGGGATTCATACCAGGAATGCAAGGATGGTTCTAAATTAGAAAAACAATCAATGTAATCTATCATGCAAATTAAACAAAGGAAAAGACCCATGTGATCATATCAATTGATGCAGAAAAAGCATTTGATAAAATCCAGCACCCATTCCTGATTTTAAGGAGGAAAAAAAAAAAAAAAAGGAAAATATGCAACATAGCAAACTCAATGCCCAACATTAGTGTCAATGGAGAGAGACTGAAACCATTCCCCTTGCGAACAGGAACCAGACAAGTATGCTCTCTATCTCCACTTCTATTCACCATTGTTTTGGAAGTCCTAGCCAGGGCAATACGGCAAGAAAAAAAAAAAATAAAAGGTATACAAACTGGTCAAGAAGAAGTAAAACTATCTCTACTTGAAGATGACATGATTCTATACAGAGAAAAATCAAGATACGCAGCAAGAAAACTACTGGAACGATTGGAAAGATCCAGCAAAGTGGCAAGATACTAGAATCAACATACAAAAATCAGTTGGATTCTTCTACATCAACAAAGAGATCTCTGAAAAGGAAATAAAGAAAACAATACCATTTACAATAGCTACCAAAATGATAAACTACTTAGGAATAAACCTTACCAGAGGCACAAAAGACCTGTACAAAGAAAACCACAAAACACCACAAGAAACTGTAAGGGAAGAAGATGGTGTCTTACTAACAGACTACATGCCACTTCCATCTTACAACAGAGATTTTGAGAAAGTCAGTGGAACACATATGAGCAATGATCCTGGAATAGTGACTAAGGTACTTGACTGGTTCAAACCCACCAGGCACTCCTCAGAAGGAAGGTTGGACAATCTACTTCTGTAGTGATACTGCCTCCGAAACCCAAGGAGGGGTCACTATGAGTTGGGTCTGACTAGATGGCAAATAACAACAACAACAACAATGAGAAAATAAAGTGCCTAAGGCATTTGACTGTTAATCAAAAGGCTGGTGGTTCACACCTATCAGCCACTCCTTGGAAGGAAGATTGGGCAATCTACTTCCATAGTGGTATTGTCTGGGAAACCCAAGGAGGGTTCACTCTGAGTCAGATCTGACTCAATGGCAGAGAGTTTGGTTTTTGTTTTTGAAGACAGGAAAGGAGCAAGTTTAGTGATTGGGAGGAAAAGAAAAAAAGCTGGCCAGTCAGCTAAGCTGAAGAGAAGCCACTAATAACACATAGGAGGTCAAGGAGGGAAAAAAAAAAACTTCACAGACCCAACAGGCATTAAAAACACAGAGTAGACAGATCAGGAGGATTTCAGAGTGACCTAAAGCTGTGCATGTGGGAGAAGATCACTGCACGTGTGGGAGAAGATCGTATTGGGAAACAGATCAGACCTCTCATAGCTTAAGCTGCTGCAAAGTCTGGGAGAAAACAAGGGAAAGTGAAGAAAAACTCTCCAAACCCCAAGTCGGTTCTGACAAGGCAGTGGGCCCTAGTCCAACTCTTAGCAACCCTTTTTTACCACAAAGCACAAAGTGGTATGGAAGCCTTGGATTTGGGGATTTATAGATCCTTGCAAATGAGGGCTGTCCTTTCTTCTGCGGGGTGGCTGGCAGGTTTTAACTCCAGAATTTTGATAGATGCCTGAAAGCCACCATCAGCAAACCACTCTAAAGAGACCCAGAGAGGCTGCAGCTAGTCTTCTCCTATGGCTTCATCACTGGCTCATCTATGTTACACTAAGAAAATAAAAACAAGCTTAGCCTTCTCTTCTAGAGATCACTTCTTGTGCCAATCTCCTTTCTCTTATACACATACCCTGGTTAATGAACAGATCTTGCCACAACAGCCAGCCCTCAGGGCTGTTGGCTGAACGTAACTAGAAAAATCCCCCATCAATTACCTTATCTTCCATTCATTTTTCTACTTTTCTCTTCCACAGTTTTTCTTCCTTTCTCTCTGACAATTTACCCCTTAACCTCTTTGTCTTCTTTCATTTTTACCAAACCTTTATGCCTTTTATTGCCCCACTTTTATTTTCTTTTTCTTATATTCTTTCTTTATAATTTTCTCCAATTTCTATCACCTATTTTTATACTATCTTTTCATCTCTCCTTCTTCTGCTTGGCTTTTTTTTTTTTTTTCCTCACTCCCTTTTTTTCCTGTCTCATTCAATGAAAGGAACATGGTCTACTACTCTAACCACCTCACCTAACAGACTAGTAACACTAATACCTCCTGCACCACATGATCAATGACAGACAATGGACAACACCTATTCACCCCAACTGCAACTCCTCTTCACAACAAAGACCTGTACCCACATCTCCACCAGTTACTACAATAAAGTAGAGAAAACTGGAGAGTGTCCCAATTCATCCAAGCTAACAACCAAAGAAGTACACCAGCTCTACACTTTCAGATTTATTAAAACAAAGTAAAGCATAAAATCAGGGTGAAACAAATCAGCACATAAGCAACAAATAAAGACAACAATTTCAAAATGTCTAGGAAACAACAGACAACTTCAAATCAAACAACTATCCAGGAAAAAAAAAAAAAAGGACAAGATAGTAAAAACAAGTGTCCAAACTAAAGAAGTAGGAAATGTCCCTGAGGAAGAACAAGTAATAGAACTATATGATAAGAAATTCAAAAGATACATATAGAGGACCTTCCAAGAACTCAAGGAAACCATAAACAGAAGGACAAGACAGAAATACCCTCAACAAATTTAGGATAATCATTCAAGAGCAAAATGACAAAATAAATAATTAGAAATCACACAAAAAGAGCAATAAGAAATCAAGAAGATGGGCATTACAATTACAGAGATAGATAACACATTGGAAGGACAAAAGAGTAGAGAATGCATTGCCAGCTAGAAGACAAATCTCTTGACACCAGCTTGTATGAGGAAAAATGAGAACAAAGATTTAAGAGAAATGAAGAAAACCTAAGAGTTATATGGGATGACATGAAAAGAAAACAATATGCCTGATTGGAATTCCAAAACAAGAGGAGGAAAAAAAAAAAAAAAAATCACCGAGAAAACTGTTGAAGACCTGCTAACAGAAAAACTTCCACTGTAAAATGAAAGAAGAAAAGACATCCATACAAGAAGCTCAATGAACTGAACCCCATACAGGATAGACTCCAAGAGAAAGTCACCAAGACATATCATAATCAAACTTTCCAAAAGCAAAGACAAAGAAAGAATCTTGAGAGCACCTCAAGATAAAGGAAATGTTACCTGCAACAGGCAACCAATAAGACTAAGCTCTGATTTCTCAGCAGAAACCATGCAGGCAAGAAGGCAATGGAATGGCATATACAAATCCTTGAAGGAAAAGAACTGCCAATCAAGAATTAAATACTCATCCAAACTGTCCCTCAAATATGAGGGTGAAATTAAGACATACCCAGACAAACAGAAATTAAGGGAACTTGTGAAAATAAGACCTACTGTACAGGAAATGCTAAAAGGAGTCCTTCCAACAGAAAACCTGCAACAGAGACCAATAAATTAAAATCAAGATACTTGGCCAGACTAAGCCAGAAAAAGAATCTCAAAATAAGATCACAAAAAAATGTAAACAGAGAAATAGAGGAGTCAATCCATAAATGACTCTAACAACAAAGCAAAAAACAGGAATAAATGTTGTAATTACAAAACATCCAAGTGGACAGGAAGTCAGGACATTGTCTGTGTAGAACAAACTGTTCCAAATTTAAGGAGATAAGAATTTACTTCAGTGTAGCTACAAGGAAAATTAACAATCCTTCTAATCAAACTAAGAAAGAAAAAAATCACAAGAGCTTAGTAAACACAAAACTAACAATAATTAAGAAAAGAGAAAAAATAATTGATAACAAAATGAACTCAGCACAGAAAAATATTTGGAACCAATAAATCACCAACTATACAACAAAAAAAAAAACAATAGAATGACAGGAGCAAATTCATACCTATCATTAGATACACCGAATTCAAATGCACTAAACGTATCTGTCAAGAGAAAGAAAGTGGCAGACTGGATAAGAAAAGAAGACCCATCAATATGCTGCCTAGAATAGATCCACTTTAGACTCAAAGATTAAAAACAAATGAAAAATCAAGGGGTGGAAAAAAATACATATATCAAAATACTGTTGTTGTTGTTGTTATGTGCCGTCGAGTCAGCCCTGACTCATAGCGACCCCTCCTTGGGTTTCCAAGGCAGTATCATTACAGAAGTAGGATTGCCCAACCTTACTTCCGAGGAGTGGCTGGTGGGTTTGAACCACCAGCCTTCTGGTTAGCAGTCAAGTGCCTTAGGCACTATGCTACCAGACTGGCAACCAAAAAAGAACAGAAGTGGCAATATTAATTTCTGATAAAATAGACTTCAAATACCAATTATAATAGCTACCAAAAAGATAAAATACTTAGGAATACATATCTTGCCAGGGACACAAAGAAAACTACAAAATACCACTATAAGAAACTACAAGAGACCTACAAAAATAGAAGAATATGCCACATTCATAGATAGGAAGATTGAATATTGTAAAAATATCAATACTACCCAAAGCAACCTATACATTCAATGCAATCCTGAACCAGATCCCATCAACATTCTTGAAGGACATGGAAAAACCAATCATTAACTTTATATGGAAAGGAAAGAGACCTCGGATGAGAAAAGTATTGCTGAAAAAGAAAACCTACTATACAGCCACAGTAGTCAAAACTGCCTGGTATTGGTACAATGATAGATAAATAGACCAGTGGAACAGAATTAAGATTCCAGAAATAGACTCATCCATCTAGGGACAACTTATCTTTGAGAAAGGGCCAAAATCCATTAAAATGGGGGAGAGACAGCCTCTTTCACAAATGGTGCTGGCAAAAGCAGATATCCACTGCGGAAAAATTAAACAAGATTCATACCTCATATGATACACAAAAATGAACTCAAGATGGATCAAAGACTTAAAGGAAAACACAAAACCAAAAAGCTCATCAAAGATAAAACAGAGACAAATACAGGGTCCCTAAAATATGTCATAAATAGACTATCAAGCATAACCCAAAATGCACAGGCAGTGGAAGAAAAACTAGATGACTGGGACCTTTTAAAAATTAAATTCTTGGAGTTCCCGCAAGATGGCGGACTAGGCAGGACTGCACAGACCCTCTTCAACAAAGAAAAGGGAAACCAATTAACAAAGACACAGAAGATAATCTTGGACCCCTGAGCCTTGAAGGGAAGGATGTAGAAGTAGACTAAACCCCAACTAGAAGAATTTGTGTGAAAATACCAAAAAAGGAGACATACAGAGCTGCAGTCTGGCAGGGACCTGAACGCCCCTGATGGCACAAACGACTTAGACATTCCCGAGTGGTGGTAGGACCTAAAAATTAACCTAAAAATCACCCTGCTACCCAGGGACTGCATGGACTGTGCATGGTGGCTGGGGAACAAACAGAGAAGGTGAAGAGAAAGGTGGGCTGAGCTGCGGACTTTTGCCGGTCCGCAGGGCGACGCCATTTTGTAGGTTTAAAAAGTGGCTTGACTATTTTGGATATTTAAAGAGACAGCACTCTCGCAGAATCCTGTGGTGGTAGGACTTAAGAATTAACCTAAAAATCACCCTGCTAGCCGGGGACAGCGCAGAGGACTGTGTACGGTGTCTGGGGAACAAACGGAGAAGGTGAAGAGAAAGGTGGGCTGAGCTGCGGACTTTTGCCGGTCCAGAGGGTGATGCCATCTTGTAGGTTTAAAAAGTGGCTAGAATTTTTTGGATATTTAAAGAGACAGTGCTCTCGCAGATTTCTGGGGCTTTAGATCACGTTCTGCTTTCCAGCAACACCAAGGACACTCAGGGCCTGCAAGACTGAAAAGGTACGACATTCTTCTTGTTACTACACCCTACAACCGCTTGGTGAACGGAGGTGTGGCCATCCACACTCCCACCTACCTTCAGGCCCACAGGAACTCCATCACAGTCTGTGTGCTCAGATGGAGTTTGGGTACCCTACGCAGTCCTCCACCGATTTTTTTTCTCTTTTTTCTTTTTCTTTCTTTTTAATTTCTTTTTTTTTCACTTTCTTTTTCCCGGTGATTAGTTTGCTTGTATTTGTCCATTTCAAACCAATTAATATTATTAATACCTTTGTTTTTTTATTATTATTATTATCTTCCCCTACCAGGTCCTAGTTTTCAGCAGTTTTCGTTTCCCGGTGCCTGGTTGAAATTCTGTCCCCCCCCCAACCCCAATTTAAGGGTTTTTCTTTGTTTGTTTGTTTCTTTTGCCTGTTTTTTTTTTTCTCATGACTAACCCCATGCCTTGTTTTTCTTTTTGCAATCTTCCTATTTTTTTCTTCATTTATTATTCTCCTTCCCTATTTTTTTTTTCTTTTTCTCTTAGTGCCCTATCCCCAAACATTGCAGGTTTGCTTGTTTTTTCTTCTTCTTTTTTTCCCTTTTCTCTTTTTTTGGTTATTGTTCATATATGATTACATGGTGTGTTTTTCGTCCATGGGCTTTTTAGTTTTTTGATGGTTATTCAATTCTAATTTGTGTCCAACTGAGTGGGAGACAACAACAGTCCCCATAAGACACAATTACACCTATACCTCCTGCGACTTCCCTTACTGAGCGAAAGCCACTTCCTACTTCTCCACCAACGGGCCAATGATAAAAAACTACTAAGAAAAGCCTGAACCACCCTTGGCTGCTTTCACAAAGAGTTAACAGAGATCTAAATACAACAACATCATGATGCCCTGGCAACAACAGACCATCACAGTCCACACAAAGAAGCAGGA
>NW_006921729.1:6709406-6713963 GCF_000298275.1 Orycteropus afer afer
ATTTACCTCAAGTAGACACACGCCCTGGAGAGAACAATCATGGGAGAAGGAAGGGCTGCTTATGCACAGGGAGACAGCTCAGGGGGCAGGCGAGTATGGAGGGATGGACACTGGGAAGTGGTACTATGGGGAGGAAGTGGGAGGGGAGCTGTTTCATTGTGGTAAACTGTGGTCAATGACATGAGACAAAGTATATGTGAACTGCTGTATAGAAAGGGAATTTGCTCTGTAAATCTTCACCCAAATCACAATAAATAAAAGAAAACACACACACACACACAAAATTAAATTCTTATGTGCATCGAAAGACTTCTCCAAAAGGGTAAAAAGAGAAACTACATATTGGAAAAATAATATTTGGCTAAGACATATCTGACAAGGGAATTTTCTCTAAAATTTATAGAAAACTTCAATATCTCAATGCCAAAAAGACAAACAATCCAATTCAAAACTGGGCAAAGGACATGGACACTTCACTAAAGAAGATACAGGGCTGGCAAAGATACATGAGTAAATGCTCATGATCATTAGCCATTAGATTAATGCAAATAACAATGAGATATCATCTCACCCCAGCAATAATAACAAAGATCAACAAAGCAGAAAATGAGACATATCCTTGTCTCAACAAATGCAGACAAAAATGTGGAGAGATTGGAACTGTTACACTTCTGGTGGGACTACAAAATGGCACAGCCACTGTGGAAAACAGTGTGACATTTCCCAAAAAATTGAAAATAGAAATACCATTTGATCCAGCCATTCCATTACTAGGCATATATCCTAAAGAGATGAGATCCAGAACATGAATAAACACATGCACAGCCATATTCATCACAGCACAATTCACTACAGCAAAGAGATGGAAATAATCTAAGTGCTCATCAACAGATGAGTGGATAATTGAACTATGGTACATTCATCCATTGGAATACTATGCAACACTAAAGAATAATGAAGAATCCATGAATCACCTCATAACATGAATGAATCTGGAAAACCATCAACAAACCACTGTTGTTGTTGTTAGGTGCCATTGAGTTGTCTCTGACTTGTTGCGACCCTATGCACAGCACAATGAAACACTGTCCAGTTCTGTGCCAGCCTCAAAATCCTTGCTATACCTGAGCCCATCGTTGCAGCCATTGTGTCTATCCATTTGTTGAGGGCCTTCCCCTTCTTTGTTGACACTGCACTTTACCAAGGATGATATCCTCCAGGGAATGGGTCCTTCTAACAATACAAAAGTAGGTGAGAAGTCTGGCTGTTCTCGCTTCTAAGGAGCATTCTGGCTGAACTTCTTTCAGGACAGATTTTTTAGTTCTTTTAGCAGACCATGGTACTGTTAGCATTCTTCTCCAAAACCACAACTCAAAAACATCAACTCTTCTTCGGTCTTCCTTATTCACTGTCCAGCTCTCATGCACATGCGTGATTGAAAAATACCATGGCTTGGGTTAGGTGCACTTTAGTCTTCAAGGAGACATCTTTGCTCTTCATCTCTTAAAAGAGGTCCTTTAGCAGCAGATTTGCCCAATGCAATATGTTGTGTGATGTCTTGACTGCTGCTTCCATTGGGTTGATTGTAGAACCAAGTAATATGAAGTCCTTGACAACTTCAATCTTTTCTCCATTCATCATGAAGCTGTTTACTGGACAAGTTGTGAGGACTTTTGTTTTCTTTATATTGAGGTGTAATCCATACTGCAGACCATAGTCTTTTATCTTCATCAGTAAGTGCTTCAAGTCATCCTCACTTTCAGCAAGGAAAGTTGGGCCATCTGTGTATCGCAGGTTGTTAATGATTCTTCCTCCAATCCTGATATCATGTTCTTCTTCATGTAATCCAGCTTCTTGGATTATGTGCTCAGCAAACAAATTGAATATGTATGGTGAAAGGACACAACATGGATGCACTCCCTTCCTGATTTTGACATCAAGTATCCCCTTGTTCTATTTGAACAACAGCCTCCTGATCTATGTACAGGTTCCTCATGAGTACAATCAAGTGTTCTGGAACTCTCATTCTTCTTAATGTTATCCATAATTTGTTATGAGCCACACAATCGAATGCTTTTGCATAGTCAATAAAACATAAGTAAACATCTTTCTGGTCTTCTTTGCTTTCAGCTAAGATCCATCTGACATCAGCAATGATATCCCTCGTTTCACATTCTCTTCTGAATCCAGCTTGCATTTCTGGAAGCTCTCTGTCAATATACTGCTGCAACCAGTTTTGAATTATCTTCAGCAAGATTTTACTTGCATGTGCTATTAATCATATCGTTCAATAATTTCCACATTCTGTGAGATCACCTTTTTGTGGAATTGGTACAAATATGGATCTCTTCCAGTCAGTTGGCCAGGTAGCTGTCTTCCAAATCTCCTGGCATAGACAAATGAGTGCTTCCAGCACGGCATCCATTTGCTGAAACATCTCAATGGGTATTCCATCAATTCCTGAAGCCTTGTTCTTTGCCAATTCCTTCAGTGCAGCTTCAACTTCTTCCTTCAATACCATTGGTTCTTGATCACATGCCACCTCTTGAAATGGATGAATATCGACCAGTGATTTTTGGTACAGTGACTCTGTGTATTCCTGCCATCTTCTCTTGATATTTCCTGCATCATTCAATATTTTGCCCATAGAATCTTTCAATATTGCAACTCAAGGCTTAAATATTTTCTTCAGTTTTTTCAGCTTGAGAAATGCTGAACATGTTCTTCCCTTTTGGTTTTCTAACTCCAGGTCTTTGTACATTTCATTATAGTTATTGGTTTTGTGTTCTTGAGCTGCTCTTTGAAATCTTTTTCAACCCTTTCATATTGTCATTTCTTCCATTTGCTTTAGCTACTCTCTGCTCAAGGGCAAGTTTCAAAGTCTCTTCTGACATCCATTTTGGTCTTTTCTTCCTTTCTAGTCTTTTTAATGACCTCTTGCTTTCTTCATGGATGATGTTCTTGATGTCATCTCACAATTCCTCTGGTTTTCGGTCACTGGTGTTCAATGCATCAAATTTATTCTTTAGATGGTCTCTAAATTCAGGAAGGATATTATCAAGATCTTATTTTGGCTCTCATGGACTTGTTTTAATTGTCTTCAACTTCAGCGTGAACTTGCAAATGAGCAGTTGGTGGTCTGTTCCACAATCAGCTCCTGGCCTTGTTCTGGCCAAAGATACTGAACTTCTCCATCATCTCTTGCCATAGATCTATTCAATCTGATTCCTGTATATTCCATCTGGTGAAGTTAACGTGTATAGCCATCACTTATGTTGTTGAAAAAGGTATTTTCAATGAATAAGTTGTTGGTCTTATAAAATGCTATCATGCGATCTCCAGTGTTATTTCTATTACCGAGTCCATAGAATATAGCCTTGGAAGACACTATGCTGAGTGAAATAAGTCAACCAAAGAAGGAAAAATATTGTCTAAGTCCATTATTATTAAAAGACAAGGAAAGATTTATGCAAAGAAGGAAATTTACTTTGTTACCAGGGATGGGAAGGAATGAGCCAGAAGATTTCTGATGAGTTAAAAGTCACATGTTAATTTGGGTGAAGGAAAAGGCAGTATAACAAAAGTATGTGACCAGCACAATGACAGTATGGGAAAAGGAGCACACAGAAATGTGCACAAAAGATAAAGATAACAAAGGAAAATACTATTACACACACTACATTATTAATGGCAGCAAACACCAGTCTATGGGTAAATGCATAGACAGGTGACAAGATCAGGTGTGGGTAGGTGAACAAGAATACATCCATGACAAAGGATAGATGTGGCTGAAGATATTCTTACATATGTATTTGTGCTACAAAAATACCCATATACATTATAGAAGTAACAGGGGACAAGGCTGAAGTAACTTATCATAGATGACCAAACACCTTGAGGGAGAGAGTTACTGGGCCTGCAGGCTCAGGACTATAGTTTCAGGGGACCATCATGCTCAATTGGCACAACATACTACATAAAAATCTTGTTCTACAACCTACTTTGGTGAATAGCAACTGGGGTCTTAAAAGCTTTCAAGCAGCGATCTACGATGCAACTATTGTTCTTCCCTCATCTAGAGCAAAAAAGAGTAAAGAAAATCAAATTCATATGGAAACAATAAGTCCAAGGATATGATGGACCACCAGGACCTCAGCTTCATGACCCTGAGACCAGAAGAGCTAGATGGTTCCCTGCTAGCAATGCAAACCACTCAGAGAAGGATCAAAATTGGAGATCCTGGATAGAATGAAAGGAAAAATGTGAAACAAAATTCAAAGATACAAAAATGACCAGATCACTGGTAAAACCCCCAGACAATGACCCTGGTTTATCCTCCAGGTTTGGTACTGGACTCACTTCTGTGGATTAGCTCTCAGCTGAAAAGAAGAAAGAACTACTAACAGAATATCTACCCCAGGGACATGCAACCACCTACCCTGGGGAGATCTGTGGTAAGAGGCGATGGAAAAGTTCAATATCTTCAGCCAAAACCAGGCCAGGAGCTGATTGTGGAACAGACCATCAACTGCTCATATGCAAATTCAACTTGAAGTT
>NW_006921729.1:6714393-6716893 GCF_000298275.1 Orycteropus afer afer
AATATTGAATGATGCAGGAAACATCAAAAGAAGATGGAAGGAATACACAGAGTCACTGTACCAAAAAGAACTGGTCAATCTTCATCCATTTCATGAGGTGCCATAGGATCAAGAACCAATGATACTGAAGGAAGAAGTTGAAGCTGCACTGAAGGAACTGGCGAAGAACAAGGCTCCAGGAATTGATGGAATACACAAAGAGATGTTTCAACAAACAGATGCCCCACTGGAGGCACTCACTTGGTTATGCCAAGACATTTGCAAAACAGCTACCTGGCCCACTGACTGGAAGAGATCCATATTTGTACCCATTCAAAAGAAAGGGGATCCCACAGAATGTGGAAATTATCGAACAATATCATTAATATCACACTAAGATCTTACTGAAGATAATTCAAAAACAGTTGCAGCAGTATATTGACAGAGAACTTCCAGAGGTGCAAGCTGGATCCAGAAGATGACATGGAACAAGGAATATCATAGATGCTCTCAGATGGATCCTGGCTCAAAGCAAAGAATACCAGAAAGATGTTTACTTGTGTTTCATTGACTATGCAAAGGCATTTGATTGTGTGGATCATAATAAATTGTGGATGATATTGAGAAGAATGGGAATTCCAGAACACCTGACTGTGCTCGTGAGGAACTTGTGCATTGATCAGGAGGCTGTTGTTCGAACAGAACAAGGGGATACTGCATGGTTTAAAATCAAGAAGGGAGTGTGTCAAGTTGTATCCTTTCCATATACTTATTCAATCTGTATGCCAAGCAAATAATCCAAGAAGCTGGACTATATGAAGAAGAACGTGGCATCAATATTGGAAAAAGAATCATTAACAACCTGCAATATGCTGACAACACAATTTTGCTTGCTGAAAGTGAGGATGAATTGAAGTACTTACTGATGAAGACTGAAGAATACAGTCTGCAGTATGGATTACATCATGATATAAAGAAAAACAAAAATCCTCACAACTGAACCTATAAGCAGCATCATGATAAATGGAGAAAAGACTGAAGTTGTCGAAGACTTCACAATGCTTGGTTATACAATCGATGCCAATGAAAGCAGCAGTCAGGACATTGAACAATGTACAGCACTGGGCAAGTTGGCTGCAAGGGACCTCTTTCAAGTGCTGAGGAGCAAGGATGTCTCCTTGAGGACTAAGGTGTGCCTGGCACAAGCTATGATATTTTCAGTCGCCTCGTATGCACGTGAAAGCTGGACAATGAATAACGAAGACTGAAGAAGAATTGATGCTTTTGAGTTGTGGTGCTGGCGAAGAAAGCTGAAAGTACAATGGACTGATAAAAGAACTAAGAGATCTGTCCTGGAGGAAGTACAGCCAGAATGTTCCTTAGAAGCAAGAATGGCCAGACTTTGTCTCACCTACTTTGGTCATGTTGTCAGAGGAGACCATTCACTGGAGAAGGACTTCACGCTTGGTAAGGTGGAGGGTCAATGAAAGAGGGGAAGACCCTCAATGAGATGGATTGACACAGTGGCTGCAATAATGGGCTCAAGTAGCAAGGATCATGGAGCTGGCACGGGACTGGGCAGTGTTTCATTCTGCTGTGCATAGGGTCGCTATGAGTTGGACACGACTCAACGGCACCTAACAACAACAACAAAAACCCTAGGGAGATGGAGCCCTTAGGTCAGTCAACCATGAGACGTCAGAAGGGCAGCATTCACGTAAGAGAGAAAGCTAGACAGACAGGAATGCATAGATAAGAAGGTCACAAGGAAGGGGTAGTCACAGGGAAGATATGAGAGTAGAGCTTTTTAATGATTGGGGATTGTAATCAGGGTCATGAAACAAAATGTGTATGAACTATTGAGAGTAAAATGAATCTGCCTTGCAAATTTGCACTCAAATCACAATAAACAATTTAAAAAAAAAAAAGAAAAAGAAACTATAAGAGACTTACATAAATGGAAGAACATACCATGCTCAGGGGTAGAAAGACTGAACATTGTTAAAACATTAATACTACCCAAAGTAATCTACAGGTTCAATGCAATCCCAATCCAGATTCCATTAGCATTCTTTAAGGACATGGAAACACCAATCAGTAATTTTATATGGAAAGGAAAGAGACCTCAGATAAGCAAAGCACTACTAAAAAAGAAGACCAGAAGAACAAAGTATCCTCGTCCAGAGCAAAGAAGAATGAAGAAAAACAAAATTCACAGAAACAATTAGTCCTAGCGACTGGCACACCATCTGATCTGCAGCATATACAACTATGAGACCAGAAGAACTAGATGGTGCCGGGCTACCACTGTCATTCACTTGAAAGGGGATCTATGTAGGAGATTCTTGATAGAGAGGATCCAAACTCAAAATCATTTGGAGGAAAAAATGGGGGGACCAGGTTTGCTGCTCTGATAGAGCCTGGTGGAACCACTGAGACTACGGCCCCTAGCTGCCCTTTGGGTCTGGAATTGAACCCACACCTGTGGTTTCCAGCCAAACAAAAGACAGGCATATGAGTT
>NW_006921729.1:6717082-6718383 GCF_000298275.1 Orycteropus afer afer
TATGGAAAGTGAATTTGCTCTGTAAATCTTCACCCAAATCACAATTAAAAAAAAAAAAAAAAGAACAAAGTAGGAGGTTTCACACTCCCTGATCTCAAAACCTGCTATACAGCCGTGGTAGTCCATAGAGCCTGGTATTGGTACAACAACACACACATAGACTAGTGGGACAAAATTGAGAATGCCAAAATAGATCCATCCACCCAGACAGCTGATCTTTGACAAAGGGCCAAACTCCATTAAATGGGAGAAGTGATAGTCTCTTTAACATATGCTGCTGGCAAAACTGGATATCCACTTGCAGAAAAAATAAAACAAAATCCAAACATCACACAATACACGAAAACAAAGTCAAGATGAATCAAGATAGACTAAATGTAAGACTTGAAATTATAAAGTTCATCAAAGAAAAAATAAGAGCAAACTTAGAGGCCCTGAGTTATGGCATAAATAGACTATCAAACATAACCAAAAATGCACAAACAGCTGAACATGAACCAGATGACTGGGATTTTCTAAAAATTAAATTCTCATGTGCATCAAAAGATTTCTCCAAAAGAGTGAAAAGAGAATCTACAGATTGGGAAAAAAAATACTTGGCAATAACATACCTGACAAGGGACTTATCTCTAAAATGTATTGAAAACTCCAACAACTTAACAACAAAAAGATAATCTAATTTAAAACTGGGCAGAGGCTCTTCCAGTAAGATGGCGGAATAGGGAGAAAGACTGCACAGACCCTCTTCAACAACAAAAAGGGGAACCAATTGACACAGACACAGAAGATAATCCTGGAGCCCTGAGCCTTGAAGGGAAGGATACAGAAGTGGACTAAACCCCAACTAGCAGAAGAATTTGCATGAAAATACCAAAAAAGGAGACATACGAAGCTGCAGTCTGGCAGCAATCCTGAGCGAGCCTGACAGCACAGCACAAACAGCTTGGAGAGTGCCGAGTGGTGGTAGGACCTAAGAATTAACCTAAAAGTCAGCCCTGCTAGCCAGGGACTGCACAGAGTACTGCTCTGGTGGCTGCGGAATAAAAGGCAAAGAGAAAGGCGGGCTGAGCCGTGGATTTTTGCATATCCAGAAGGCGCCATCATTTTGAATGTTTACAAGTGCTTGACCATTTTGGTTATTTAAAGAGACAGCACTCTCCCAGATTCCAGGGGCTTAACAACAGGTTTTTCTTGCCAGTAACCCCAAGGACATTCTGGACCTGGACAACTGAAAAGGTGCAACATCTTCTGGGCCCGCAGGAACTCCATTCCAGTCTGTGTGCTCAGGTGGGGCGTGGGTG
>NW_006921729.1:6723501-6723990 GCF_000298275.1 Orycteropus afer afer
ACAATCAGTCCTAGAGACTGTTACACCATCCAGTCTGTAGCCTGTGTGACTATGAGACCAGAAGAACTAGATGGTGTCTGGTTACCAACGTCAACCACTTGGGAGGGGATCTATGTAGGAGATCCTGGATAGAGAGGGAGAACAATGTAGACAAAACTCAAAATCATTTGGAGAAAAAAAAAAGGGGGGGGAACCAGATCTGCTGGTCTGATAGAACCTGGTGGAACCACTGAGACTATGGCCCCTAGCTGCCTGTCAGTTCTGGAATTGAACCCACACCTGTGGCTTCCAGCCAAACAAAAGACAGGCATATGAGTCGAACATTTACCTGAGGTAGATACACTTCTTGGAAAGAACAATTATAGGAGAAAGTAGGGCTGCTTATGCACAGGGAGGCAGTTCAGGGGGCAGGAGTGCATGGAAGGATGGACACAGGGAAGAGGTAACTATGGGGAGGAAGTGGGAGGGGAGCTGTTGCATTGTGGTAAA
>NW_006921729.1:6724226-6760068 GCF_000298275.1 Orycteropus afer afer
GAGGCAGTATCACTACGGAAGTAGGATTGCCCAACCTTCCTTCCGAGGAGTGGCTGGTGGGTTTGAACCGCCAGCCTTCTGGTTAGCAGTCAAGTGACTTAGCCACTATGCTACCAGAGCTATAGTATGGTAAAGGTGTGCTGGTGGCATAGTGGATGGCATTTGTCTGTTAATGAGAAGGTCAGTGGTTTAAACCCACCAGCTGCTCCGCAGAAGGAAGATGGGGCGATCTACTTCCATAAAAAATGTACAGACTCAGAGACCCAATGGGGGTTGCTACGCGTCTGAATTGACTCCACAGTAGTGAGTCTTTTTAGAGTTTATAGTATGGTAAGGTTCCATTTAGGAGCCTATATTAATTATCCCAAAACTTTGTGGCTTCAAATAATAGTGTTTATGATTTCAGTCTTTTTCTACCTTGTCAGGAATCTGGAGGTGACTAAGCTAGGTCCTGGCTGAAGGCCCCTCTCAAGGCTATAGTCAAACTGCCAACCAGGGCTGCAGTCAACTGAGGGCTCAACTGGGAAACAATCTGCTTTCAAATTTGCTCAGCTGGTTCTTGGCAGTGTTGTTTCTTTCAAGCTATTGGACTGAGGGCTTTAGTTCCTTGCTGTCTGACTATTCTCATACCCTTACCGCACAGGCATCTACACAAGGCAGCTCACAATATTGCAGCTTGCTTCATCAGAACAAGCAAACAGAAAAGAGAGTCACATTAGTGTATAACCTAATTGCAATGTGATAGTGCATCACTTTTGCCATATTTTATTCCTTAGAAGCAAGTCACTAGTTCCAGCCCTTTTCCAAGGGGAGGTGATTATACAAGGGTGTGAATACTAGGAGAAGGCAGCATCATTTTAGAAGTGACTACCACAGAGGCGGGAGCTCTGGTAGCATAGTGGCTAAGGCACTTGACTGCTCACCAGATGGCTGGCGGTTCAAACCCATCAGCCACTCCTCGGAAGGAAGGTTGGGCAATCCTACGTCCATAGTGATACTGCCTCGGAAACCCAAGGAGGGGTCGCTATGAGTCAGGGCTGACTTGACGCCACATAACAACAACAACAACAACCACAGAGGCTACTGCAGTTATCAAAACAAGAGATAATGGCAACTAAGGCCAGGGTTGCAGTAACAGAGGAGAGAGGAGGTCAGATTTTAATGGTAGAACAAAACCTCCTGTTTGACTGGATGTAGAGTATGAAAGAGAGGGGTCAAGGTGACTCCAAGTTATCTATCTGGACTGAACAATTAATAACTGGAAGGGGAAAGTGCCACTGACTCAGGGAAGACTGAGTAAGGTTGAGGGTGGGGTGCTGAAATTCAGGAGCTGCATGTGAGCTTAATGTTCAAGGTGACTATTGGACAACTCAGTACATTCATCATGAGTCCCTGTTTCAAGTTTTCCCCTGAGGTAGGTACTCCTGTAACTTCTTTCAACTCTTAGGTTTGAGGAGATACTATTTCTCCACCAGAAATGTAACTAATTTCCTCAACCTGATTGAACCTGCCCAACAAGTTTATGCCCTGAACAAATTCTGCATTCTTTCTTATTTAAAAATAAACAATATAGTGTAGTGTCTGAGAGCAAAGTCTCTGAGTCTGAATTGTGCCACTGAGCGGGAAGGGACCAGGGCTCAAATTACTTAACCTACCTATGTGTGTTTCCTCATCTGTAAAGTGAGGATAATATCACCTCTACTCAGAGGTTAAATGGGTCTGTAAGGATTAATAAATGATTGACACTCATAAGTCACTTAGAGAAGTGCCTGATGATCACTGGAAGTGCCATCAGGGTTGAACAGGGTCCCCACGCACAAGGTCCTGTGCCATCCCCATGACTGATTACAGATCAAATCATTGCACTCCATAGTTTTCAATGGCTGATTTTCTAAAGCAGATGCCCAGGCCCTTTTTCCTAATGCATTTTACTGTGGAAGCTAGGCTACAACTTATTCAGCATCACAGCAACATGCAGCACACCACTGGCAAATGAGCAGTTGTTGCACTTGAGGTGCATTGGCCAGGAATCAAACCCAGCATGGAATGAGAGCATTCTACCACTAAACCACTACTGCCCCCAGGTTATAAAGGTTAGCTACACAAATTCTCTGTTTATGTGTATGCATGTATGTCTGATTTTCAACCACAATTCTGTGGTTATTTTATTGACAGAGATTAAGATGTTGGTCTTCCCAAAACTGATTCTGCCTCCCTCAGGCTTCTGACCAGCCATTGTCTCTAAGCAAATAAGGACAAAGGTTCAAAGTATTCCTCCAAAACTGGATCAAAAATTTGAAGATATTTAAGAATTTTTGTTAATTTTTGAGTGTGATATTGAGGTTATATTTCTTTTAAAGAGTGTTATCATTGAGAGATACATACTGAAATATTTATGGATGAAATATCTGGGATTTGCTTTAAAAATAACACAGAAGAGGGAGAAGTGAATGAGTAGAAATGAAACAAGATTGGCCCTGGCTGCATAATTGTTGAGGATGGGTGCTGGGTACATGAGAGTTTATTACTAACAGGAACTGGAGTCCTTACAGTGCTTACCAGTACTAAACATCTGGTACAAGCTGGGTTTTTAACACTTGGTTTAAGAGCACCACATTGGCCTCTGAGACAGTGCCATTGCTGGTACAGAGGCGTACAAAGCTCAGGATTTCAGGTTCAACACTGTCCTTTATAGATTTTGCAGTACCTTCTGTCTTGTCTCCAACTTCAACCTTGCCGTATACAGTTTATTCTTAACCCAAAAGCCAATGTACTCTTTTAAAAATTAAGTCAGATCATATGTAAGTCAATCAATTAAGTCACTCCTCTGTTGAAAGCCACCAATGGCTTCCACCTCAGAGTAGAAGCCAGAGTCCTTCCAGTGGCTTCTGAGGTTCTGCACATCCTGGCCCTCTCATCTCATACTTTCTCTCCCTCACTCACTCCATTCAAGCCTCACTGGTCTCCTTGCTTTTCCTCATATGTGCCAATCAAATTTTGCACTTGCTGTTTCCTCTGCTTGGAATACACTTCTTCCAGATATCCACATGGGTTGGTCCATCATCTCCTCAAGGTCTGTATCAAGTGTCAACTTCTTTGCAATGCTTTCCTTCACCTCTCTATCTAAAAGAGCAACACTTCCAATCTGATAGCAACTCTTCCCCCACATTCCCCATTCTCCTTTATTTTTTCAACAGCATGTATCACCAGGACACACTATATACTTATCATTCATTCCATATTCTTGTTTACAACTGGGTTCACTAAGCTGCATCCTTCCTTGTCAGAATGTCATTCCTTAGAGGGAGAGGTGTTTCCATGGTGATGCAGGAGCTTTCACCTACTTAGCAGACTCAGAAAGCTCTTTGTCTATTTCTGGTGCAGCTAAGACTCCAACACATGTGGAACTTTCTGTTCCTATACTGAAGAGTACCCTGTATCAGCATAGCTAGCTAGGTAGCCAAATCAATTTTCCTGGTTCTTTTTCAGAAGCTGTTGTTGTCGTTAGGTGCCATAGAGTCATCTCCAACTCATATCAACCCTATGCACAGCAGAATGAAACACCGCCCGGTCCTGAGCCAGCTCCATGATTCTTGCTATACTTGAGCCCATTGCCACTGCCACCGTGTCAGTCCACTTGTTGAGGGCTTTCCCCTCTTTTGTCGACCCTCCACCTTACAAAGCATGAGTTCCTTCTCCAGGAATTGGTCCCTTCTGACAACATGCATAGCCTAAGTAAGTAAGATGAAGTCTGGCCATTCTCACCTCCAAGGACCATTCCGGCTGCACTTCCTCCAGGGCAGATCTGTTAGTTCTTTTAGCAGTCCATGGTACTTTCAGCATTCATCACCAACACCACAGCTCAAAAGCATCCATTCTTCTTCAGTCTTCCTTATTCACTGTCTAGCTCTCACATGCATAAGAGGCAATTGAAAATACCATAGCTAGTGTCAGGTACACCTTAGTCCTCAAGGAGACATCTTTGCCCTTCTTTCAGCACTTGAAAGAGGTCCTTTGCAGCCAACTTGCCCAGTGCTATATGTCGTCTAATATCCTGACTGCTGCTTCCATTGGCATCGATTGTAGAACCAAGCAATGTGAAGTCTTTGACAATTTCAATCTTTTCTCCATTTATTGCAATGTTGCTCATAGGACCAGTTGTGAGGATTTTTGTTTTCTTTATATTGAGATGTAATCCATACTGCAGACTGTATTCTTCACTCTTCATCAGTAAGTACTTCAAGTCATCCTCACTTTCAGCAAGAAAAGTTGTGTCATCAGCGTACTGCAGGTTGTTAATGATTCTTCCTCCAATCCCAATGCCACGTTCCTCTTCATATAGTCCAGCTTCTTGGATTATTTGCTCAGCATACAGATTGAATAAGTATGAGAAAAGGACACAACGATGACACACTCCCTTCTTGATTTTAAACCATGTAATGTTCCCTTTTTCTGTTTGAACAACAGCCTCCTGGTCTATGTACAGATTCCTCATGAGTACAATTAAGTGTTCTGGAATTCCCATTCTCCTCAATGTTATCCACAATTTGTTATGATCCACACAATCTAATGCTTTTGCATCGTCAACATAACACAAATAAACATCTTTCTGGTATCCTTTGCTTTGAAGCAAGATCCATCTGACATCAGCAATGATATCCCTTGTTTCATATCCTCTTCTGAGTCCAGCTTGCATTTCTGGAAGTTTTTTGTCAACATACTGCTGCAACCGTTTTTGAATTATCTTCAGCAAGATTTTACTTGCATGCAATATTAATGAGATTGTTCGATAATTTCCACATTCTGTAGGATCACCTTTCTTTGGAATGGGTACAAATATGAATCTCTTCCAGTCAGTTGGCCAGGTAGTTGTCTTCCAAATGTCTTGGCATAACTGAGTGAGTGCTTCTAGCAGGGCATCCGTTTGTTGAAACATCTCAATGGGTATTCCGTCAATTCCTGAAGCCTTGTTCTTCACCACTTCCTTCAGTGCAGCTTTGACTTCTTCCATCAATACCATTGGTTCTTGAACATATGCCACCTCCTGAAATGGATGAAGATCAACCAGCTCTTTTTGGTACAGTGATTCTGTGTATTCTTTCCATCTTCTTTTGATGCTTCTTGCATCATTCAATATTTTGCCCATAGATTCTTTCAATATTGCAACTTGAGGCTTAAATTTTTTCCTCAGTTCTTTCAGCTTTAGAAATGCTGAGCGCGTTCTTCCCCTTTGGTTTTCTAACTCCAAGTCTTTGCACATTTCATTATAGTAATTGACTTTGTCTGCTGGAGCTGCTCTTTGAAATGTTCTGTTCAGGTCTTTTATCTTGTAATTTCTTCCATTTGCTTTAGCTACTCTTCACTCAAGGGCAATTTTCATGGTCTCTTCTGACATCCATTTTGGTGTTTTCTTTCTTATATTTTTAATGACCTCTTGCTTTCTTCATGGATGATGCTTTTGATGTCATCCTACAAGTCTTCTGGTTTTTGGTCATTGGTGTTCAATGCATCAAATTTATTCTTTAGATGGTCTCTAAATTCAAGAGGGATATACTCAAGGTCATATTTTGGCTCTCATGGACTTGTTTTAATTGTCATCAAGTTGAACTTGCATATGAGCAATTGATGGTCTGTTCCACAATCAGGTCCTGGCCTTGTTTTGGCTGAATATATTGAGCTTTTCCTCCTCTTGCTATAGATTTAGTCAATCTGATTCCTGTGTACTCCATCTGGTAAAGTCCACGTGTATAGCTGGCATCTGTGTTGTTGGAAAAAGGTATTGGTAATGAATAAGTTGTCAGTCATGCAAAATTCTATAATGAGATCTCCAGCTTTATTTCTGTCACCAAGGCCAATTTTTCCAACTACCAGTGATTCTTCTTTGTTTCCAACTTTTGCATTTCAATCACCAGTGATAAGCAATATATCTTGATTGCATGTTCAGTCAATTTCAGACTGCAGAAGTTTATAAAAATCTTCAATTTCCTCATCTTTGGCTTTGGTGGTTGGTGCATAAATTTGAATAATAGTAGCATTAATGGGTCTTCCTTGTAGGTGTATGGATATTACCCTATCACTGACACACTGTACTTCAGGACAGATCTTGAAACATCCTTTGTGATGATCAATGCCATGGCATTCCTCTTCAATTTGTCATTCCCAGCATAGTAGATCATATGGTTGTCTGATTCAAAATGCCCCAAACCCATCCATTTCAGCTCACTAATACCTAGGATATCAACCTTTATGCATTCTGTTCCATTTTTGACAAGTTCCAATTTCCCTAAATTCATATTTCATACATTCCATGCTCCAGTTATTAATGGATGTTTGCAGCTGTGTCTCCTCAATTTGAGTCGTGCCCTGTCAACACATGGAGGTCCTGAAAGACTTAGTTTATCCGTATCATCAAGTTGGTTCTACTCTGATGAGGCAGCTCTTTCCCAGTCCTATTTTGAGTCCCTTTGGACCTAAGGGGCTCCTCCTTCTGCACTGTCAGACAATGTTTCTGAGCTATTCATAAACTTACCCAGTAATGTATCAGACAGTGTTTCTCTGCTATTCATAAGGTTTTCCCTGGCCAATTTTTGAGAAGTAGATGGTCTCCTCCTTCTTCCTAGTCTGTCTTAGTCTGTAAGGAGCACGAAACCTGTTCACCATGTGAAATTCTGCTAGCGTCTGAAACACCAGTGGCACAGCCTCAAGCCTCACAGCAACATACAAGCCCCACAGAATAACAAAACTGACAGACAAGTTTGTCTCCCTTAGCTGTTGGAAACCTCTGCACCCTCCCCTTAGCTAATTCCTACCTGGAACCTGCCACTTTGTGGTCCCTGGCCACTGCCTCCCTTTCCTGGCTCTAGGCGGCTTGGAGCCTAGCCTTGTTTCCTACCCCTTTTACCTGGATATCCTGGTGCTCCACAGGTCCTCAGCCTCTCCTGCTCCCTCCCTTTCCTGGCTCTAGGGGCCTTGGGGCCTAGCCTGTGAGGTCAGTTTAAACAGGGCAGCCCTTCTTTTTAGTGGCCAGTTAGTATGTTCTAAGGCTTTGAGTATTCATTCATTCAAAAAATATTTATTGAGGACCTAGTCTATTCTAAAACGAGCTAGCTCTGGTAATGTAATGCCTAAGGCATTTGACTTTTAACCAGAAGGCTGGTGGTTCAAACCCACCAGCTGCTCTGCAGAATGAAGATGGGGCAATCTAGTTCCATAAAGATTTACTGCTTCAGAAATCTAATGGGGGTTGCGATGAGTCAGAATCAACTCAATGGCAGTGAGTTTGGTGGGGTTTTTTGTTTGCTTGTTTGGTTTGTTTTTTAAATTCTATTCTAGGCACTGTTTTAGGCCCCTGGCATATACTAGTGACTCCACCCTGAGTTCCTGGGGTTCCCAACCTATTTTTGATGTTGTGAAGAGCATCAAAGACTATGATGTTGCTTGCTGTCTCTGGATCCCAGTCTCACAGCTGATGTGCAGAAACATGGCTCAATAACAAGCCATCAGTCCTATGGGTTGTCATAATTAGAAAAAGCCAGCTGTCCTAGTGTTGAAGAGAAGAAAAGACACAACTACTCTCATTCAATTGGGTTCCAATTCAGAACATTACACACACCACAAGGACACAGTGAATCTCCCACTACAGTCACATCTATTTCCCCTCACACATACACTAACATGCTCACAAAACCATGCCTCTTCCCCACACACCCACCACAGTCCCAACTCTCCATCCTCTCTTGCACCATACCCATCCTATACATCATACACAGATAACCTACCCCTCTGCTATACTCTGACACCCCATACCACCCAGGCATACTTAGCACACACATACATTCATACAACAGACAGTTACTCTCCAACACCACTGCTGTTCACACATCAGCACACTATTTTTCAGATATTCACACAGAATTCCCAAATGGTATGAACTGTGCACATTTGTACTCTGTTCTAGTTACTTAGTTCTGACAGGAATATGCCACAAATGGGATGGCTTGAAGAAACAGGAGTTTATTCTCTTACAGTTTGGAGGCTTTAAGTCCCAGTTCAAAGTACCAGGCTCTAGGGGCTGGGTGAAACCCCCTTGACTTTGGGCTTCAGCTCTGCCTCCTGCTCCCGGCCCACTGAAGCTAGAAGCTTTTCTTCACTGAGACAGCTGCTGTCTGCTGAGGCTGACAAGCCCAAGGTTGACAAGTACAAAGGCACAGTCCTGATGTTACCAAACCACATGGCAGGCCATTAATTAAGTCCATTGAAAGTCCCAAGCTCGACAGAGCATAGCAGGCTGCTAAACAATGACATGGCTACACGCAGGGTTCGAGTGTGCCATAAACTAGAGACCATTCCCAAAGCTGCTGCTTATATATGGGAAGCAGACCACATACCCAAAGCAGCTACTCAGCTGCTCCAATAGATTCCACCATGGACTTAATTACCAATCTCACCATGGAGAATAACTGCATTCAGCTGCCCAGTCACTCAACCAGACCAAGCCAAGCTGACACACAAACTTAACCACCACGTTGCCTAAACCCAGTTCTCTCTTCACTTGGTCTCAGCAGTAGTAGGGACCCAACTGGGTCATCCTGAAAGGTCATTATAGCAATAACCCACTTGCAGTTCATCTTTCAGCCAATCCCAGTAGTCACCTGTGGCCTAGAAGCCTGGAGGACAAAGGCTAGGAATGGCAGAGCTGGTGAGGAGGTCCTTATTTCAAGACCTAGTGAAAAATGAGAAACGCTCATGGCGTTATCTGTTCCACTTTCACAAGGGTTCTAGTATGGCCTATGGACATGTTCTTTTCACCCAGATTTTGAAGCTTCCTGTCCATCACTTAGACAATCCATGAACCCTACCCAACACATAAGGCCTTATTTTCCTTTCTTACCTTCTAACATACTTGTTCCAGACAAGCAGGCAGACATGCTCTAAAGATTTGTCCTGGGGCCATAAGAAACTGAGTTACTTGCATAATGGTACCCACAAATATCAAAGAAGAATTCAATTAGGAAGATTCCCCACTATTGTTAACCTTCCCATCATAATCCCAGCAAGGACCTGGCTTCTCTCTCACCTGAAGACAAAGAAGCTGAAAAGAATTCTCTTTTGGAAGACTATATAAACCTAGGTACTTACATCTGCTCTGAACATCTCTGGAAGTATATACAAGAGATGTATATAATGGTGGTTGCCTCCAGGGAAAAAATGGTGTGGAATGGGTGACTGGGATATGAGGAAGTAAAGGAAATTTACTTCTCAATGTGTCTTGACAAACAGTAAGATTTCTTATCTATCTTATGCTATGGATTGAACTGCATCCCCAAAAAGGAAATGTGAAAATCCCAATTCCTATACCTGTAAATATGGCCCTGTTTGGTAATAGGAGTTCTCTTTCGCTATGTTATTGAGGTCATGCCAGAGTGGGGGTAGGGCTTAAACCTAATCCCTTCTGACTGGTATTTTATTAAAAAAGGCACAATAGACATGAACACACACAGGAAGACAGATCATATGAGGGCCCATCTACAAGCACAGGAATGCTGAGATTGCTAGCGGACAACAGAAACGAGGAACAGAGGCCTACAGAAGGAATCTACCCAGTTGAAACCCTGCTTTAGACTTTTAGTTTCAAGAACTTGGAGAAAATAAATTTGTTCTTCAAAGCCAGCCACTTACATAGTAACAAAAAGTTATAGCAGCACTAGTTAACTAAGACATCTTACCTTGTGGTTTGATTTTTGTGTTGCTTCTCACTTCTTTTCTGCTATCCCTTAAACATTTTCTAATAAGGATATATTTACAGATTTTGTTTCTGTTTTGCAGGCAATCACTAGGTTACTAAGAGCACCTTTTACATCTCACTCAGGTTGCTCTGATTTAATAGGCCAACGTCTTCCTCATTATGAACTTCTTTCTCATTCCAGTTGTGTAATCCCTGTGGCTTGTTAGTTTACTCCCTGCTTTGCAACAGAAAGATCTAGAACCTTCCCATTGATAAAACCTTCAGAGTATCTTCCTGCCAGGCCACCAGCATTCCTGTCGTGTAAGTAAAAAATATCTGGATCTGACGAAGTAAAATCTTCATGGATATTCATCAGTTAGGAGTTGTGGTGGCATAGTGCCTAAGGCATATGACTGCTTACCAGAAGGCTAGTGAGTTCAAACCCACCAGCCATTCCTCAGAAGGAAGATGGGGCAATCAACTTCCATAATGATACCACCTCGGAATTCCAAGGAGGGGTCCACTAAGAGTTGGATCTGACTTGATGGCATTGAGGTTTTTTTTATTATTATTCATCAGGCAAGAAAACAGGTACAAATAAAGGCAAAGTAACAGAATGCAGTATTTCAGCCAATGACAAGCTGCCTCTGTAAAGTGTCGTAATAACGCCTCTTCTCTCAGTGACTACTGCTTTCTTACTGAGAAACTTTGTTCTCCAAAATCAAAGACTTTTAGGAATTTTGCTGCTTGGAATTCTATCTGTAAGATGAAACATCCCACCATTATTGCCTAGAGGATCTAAGTCACTTTACCACCAAGAAGCAGCCTCAATTTACAATCCAGGTGCAAAGCTTCAGAAAAGGAGTTTGTAGACATTTTTAAAGAAACAGGACTCTAGATCCATGGTGCAGTCCAGGACTGAAGTTAATCCCTTTACGTAGACCTACTTTGCATCTATCAAAACACTGTTCCATTTAAGTTTCATCTGAATTCCACACTTCCTCAGAATCCTACAATAACTCTCTCTTCTTGTGTTTGGTGAGATGCCTCAGTTTCTCTAGTGTGCAATATCTCTCATTGCAATGAAAACAACAGATCTGATTTTGTTGTTTGTTCCTGGTTGTCTTAGGCTGACTGACTGGGCTTAGACATTGTTTTGCTCAGCTTCCAAAAAAAACCAAACTCACTGCCATCAAGTGGATTCCAACTCACAGCGACCCCCTTTGCGTTCCCAAGGCGGTAAATCTTTACAGAAGTAGATTACCTAGTCTTCCTTCTGCGGAGTGGCTGGTGGGTTTGAACCACCAACCTTCTGGTTAGCAGTCAAATGCTTTAGGCACTACGCCACCTGGCCTCCTAAAATTATAAAGTTTGAAAATAGACATAACACAGTTTTTCATTGCTAAACCAACATGTACCTGTCCTAAAGACTACTGTGCCAGGTGGGTCATATCTGGGGTTTGTTCACTTCTCGGAAAAGTTACAGGAACAAGGAAGGATGTCAAGGTTCTAGGTAGGTTCTGGTTCACTTCTTGAACATACTTGAGTTCTTTCTCGACGACAAACATTCCCTAGTGACTGGGGGGGTGGGGCGGAGAGGGAGACATATCTACTCAGCTGAAGCTGTCAGGAATGCTGCTGGGTCCAGCTGACTACGAGTACACAGCCCTGGGCACGCCGACATCCGCTGGGACCCTAGGACACTGCCGAAGAGTGAGTGTGTTGCTGCCTTCTCCCGCGCCAATAACTGGGACCCATGTTATCAGTCGGCCCGGCGACCCCTGACAGATCTGTGGTAGAACCACTGATCTGCAGATCCTGCTAAACTCAGGAGCACCTTCCGACTGCTAAATTTGTTGCGGATACAGACCACGGCTCGCGCTTCATTAGAGGAGGAGGGAAGGGCGTTCCGGCGTGGGGTGGTCTGCGGGTAGAGACTGGAAGCGCTAAGAAAGCAGGTCTAAGATGCGGTCTTGGTTACTCGCATTGTCCTCACGTGCTGCCCTTCCTTTCCATGATTGGACGAGCAGGGAGGGCCTTCCGGAAGAGATGTAGCCTCCCAATCCGAGCCTTAAGTAGGCTTTGGTCCAATTGTCGGCTTCTGACATCTGTAGTAGGCAGCAAATGGTATTTTGCGACCTCCCGAGGCTGACAGGCTTAGCTTAATAAATTACATTGCAGTTATACTCAAAAAACAAACTCACTGCCTTGAAGACGATTGGACTCATAGAGACCCCTTCTTGGGTTTCCCAGGCGGTATCTCTACGGAAGTAGATATAGGTTAGGGGACACACAATGCTTGAGAGAAAAAGTTAAAGAACTCGTATTAGTGAGATTAGCTTTACACTTGAATGTAAAGCTAGAGAGTTTGGACTTCATCCTGTAGAAAAGGTGATAAGAATGGGCATTTGGAATACTTTAAAGAGGAGGAAGGAAGGTTGGGGGAATCTACTTCTGTAGTGATACCGCCTTAGAAACCCAAGGAGGGGTCGCTATGGGTTTGGGTACAACTCCACAGCACATGACAACAATAACAACAATATAATCAAATAATGCAATTCAGAAATAGTGTCCATTGAACCACTTGGGGAGTTTGTTTTTAAATACAGATTCCTGCCCCTCATTATCTAGATGTAGAGCCAGAAAACGCCACTCATTTTTTTTTTTTTTAAACCTAGCACAGGTTTTGGGGAAAAATGCACAAGTCTGAAAGGTAAACCAAACCATGTGTTACAGAATTGGATCTTCTTGGTTGTAATTCTTATAGAAGCAGATCAGCAGTCTTTCTTCCACAGCTCCACTGCGTGGTGGAGCCATCAACCTTTAGGTTAGTAGTTGAGCTCAAACCATTTGTGCCACTCAAGCACCTCAAAATCAGAAAGATACAGCTTCAAATTTTCACACTTGAGTATAAGATGAAATATCAGTAGTTCAGAAGCTCCTCTCTTCCCAGCCCCTTCTGCCTGCTCTAAAGGTAAGTGTGATCACTACTTTTAAAAATCATAGATTAGTATTGCCTGTTTTAGGACTTTATATAAATGAAATCATACAGCACTACTCTTTCCGTCTGGCTTTTTCAGTGTTATGTGTGAGATTCATTCATATGTTCCAGGCAGTTGTTTACTCACTGTCATTGCTGTAGGCTATCATAATTTATCCATTCTCTTTCTTATGGGCCTTTGGGTAGTGTCCAGCTTGGAACTATTGGGGAAAAAAAAAAAAAAAAAAACTACTGTAAACATTCTTATTCATGCCTTTTGCTTTGTATATTATAAAGTAAGATGTTGTTGTTGTTAATTGCCAGTGATTGGCTCCGACTTACAGTGACCCATGTACAACAAAACAAAACACTGCCTCATCCTGCACCAGCCTCACAGTCCTTACTGTACCTGAGCCTATCATTGCAGCCACTGTGTCAATCCATCTCGTTGAGTTTCCCCTTTTCCACTGACCCTCCACTTTTACCAAGCATGATATCCTTCTCCAGGGAATGGTCTCTTCTGTCAACATGACCAAAGTAGATGAGATGAAGTTTGTCCATTCTGCCAAGGAGCATTCTGGCTACGCTTCTTGCAGGACAGATTTGTTACTTGTTCTGGAAGTCCGTGGAACTTTCACTATTCTTTGTCAACACCACAACTCGAAAACATCAATTCTTCTTCAGTCTTCCTTATTCATTGTCCATCTTTCACATGCATGAGGTGAGGCCTAAAGATTAACTCATTCATTACCCATTTACTGAGACCCTACCAAGCACTGTGTTAAGGTCAGGAAAATAGAGAAAAAAGCCAAGGTACTTACCTCATGGAATTTATATTCTAAGTGGCACAAAGCTGCAACAACTCAAGTAGGCAGAAAAAATAAGTGATTGTAATTGTGGTAATAACTGAGGGAACAAAACGGCCAAGCTAGAAAATAGGGAGGGAGAGTAATCAACTCTTTACACAGTTGTTGTTGTTGTTGTTATGTTCCGTCGAGTCGGACCCAACTCATAGCGACCCCTCCTTGGGTTTCCAAGGCGGTATCACTACACAAGTAGCTTGCCCAACCTTCCTTCCAAGGAGTGGCTGGTGGGTTTAAACTGCTAGCTTTCTGGTTAGCAGTCAAGTGCCTTAGGCACTATGCTACCAGACCTCCCCTTTATAGGGTAGCCAGGTAAAATCTCTGAAGAAGAGATATCTGGAAAAAAATGCACCAAGCAATGAGTATGAACAGAGGGAAAAGCATTCCTGGTAAGAGAAACATGTGCAAAGGTGATGGGACAGAAGAGATCTTGGTCTGTTCAAGACCAGTGTGGCTCAAACAGTGTGAATCAGAGGAAGGAGGGTGTGATTGGCTATAGGGTCTTAGGATGGTGGGCCTGGTAATCAGAGTAAGTTTAGATTTTACTCTTGATACTGTGGAAAGCACTTGAAAGGGGATCTATGTAGGAGATCCTTGATAGAGAAGGAGAACAATGTGGAACAAAACTCAAAATCATTTGGAGGAAAAAAAAGGGGGGGGACCAGGTTTGCTGATCCGATAGAGCCTGGTGGAACCACTGAGACTATGGCCCCTAGCTGCCCTTTAGATTTGGAATTGAACCCACACCTGTGGTTTCCAGCCAAACAAAAGACAGGCATATGAGTTGAACATTTACCTCAAGTAGATACACTCTTTGGAGAGAACAATCATGGGAGAAGGGCTGCATATGCACAGGGAGACAGCTCAGGGGGCATGAGTGCATGGGGGGATGGACAGTAGGAGGAGGTAACTATGGGGAGGAAGTGGGAGGGGAACTGTTGCATTGTGGTAAACTGTGGTCAATGTCATGAGACAAAGTATATGTGAACCGCTGTATGGAAAGTAAATTTGCTCTGTAAACCTTCACCCAAATCACAATTAAAAAAAAAAAAAAAAATACCGTGGAAAGCCGTTGAAATGTGTTAAAACAGGAAAGTGATGTGATCTAATTTACTTTTTAAAAAGACCCCTCTGGCTGCTGAGCAGAGAATGGATTAAAAGGGCAATGGAAGAAGTGAGGAAGTCATTTAGGAGGCTATCAGAAGGCTGGTGGTTCAAACCCACCAGCCACTCCTTGGAAGCAAGATTGGGCAATCTACTTCCACAGTGATAAGGCCTCAGAAACCGAAAGAGGGGTTGCTGTGAGTCAGGACCAACTCAACAGCAGTGAATTTGGGATTTTTTTTTTTGGGGGGGGGGTTTGGCTGCTGAGCAGAGAATGGATTAAAAGGGGCAATGGAAGAAGTGGGGAGGTCATTTAGGAGGCTATTAGACTAATCCAAGCAACATATGCTGGCATAGAGCCTAGAGGTAAGGCTTGAAATACATTTGGGAATTTTCAGCAAAAAGATCACCATGTGAACCAAATGATATAAAGGACCACCACCATATTGGGTTAGAGATGGTATGTGATTATGTGTAATAGGAGAAAAGAGACCCCAAATTCAAACAGGTTCAATAGAGACACTTTTATTAAGCTTTGAACAGGACAAAGAGAAAACAAAGACAATCATCCTGGATGAGGGAAACCATCAACATGTAGAAAGCTGAATGGAGTCTGATGAGTCATGGCCATGAGGCTAGTTATATGTGATTGAAAAATACAGGGAATCATCACAAAATCGTGCGGTGCAGATTGATTCATCACTGTTGCAGGCAGGACTACAGAAGCAGGAAAAAGACCATGTTGGGGATTTGAAGACAGAAAAGTGTTACAGGAATGGTTCTGGACCTTGACTACTTGGATAGTGGTGGTCCGGATAGGTGGTGACTCATAACCATGCAGCCTGCATCTTAGCTACAAGGTGATTACCAAACAATACCAAGACCCCAACCTTAATTTAAATCAGAAAAAGACACACTCAGGCAAGTTCCCTAGTTCCTTGTGTAAGCATCATCTACTTTCAACCATACTCTTTCTGAAGGTAAACTGGTCCTCCCTAGATTTGTCCTGGAACTTGTCTACGAAAAGCCACAATGCTGGTTTAATGGTCAAGAAGAACCCAAATGGCATGTGAAAGTTATGTCAAGCCTCAAAATGGAGTTAGGGCTCCCACTGCAGACCAGTTTTCCACAAACCAAATGCTTTAGAATTTAAGCTCTAATACAGATGTAAAGCATCAAGTATTGTAATAGGGGAAACGATAACCCAGATTCAAACAGGTTTAATAGAGACACTTTTATTAAGCCTTGGACAAATCAATGACAGTCATCCAGGATGAGGGAAAACCATCAGCACAAGAATGCTAAATGGAGTCCACTGAGTCATGGCCATGTGGCTAATTAGATATGACTTTTGAAAAAGGGAATCATCACAAAATCATGATTGATGGTAGACAGCTTTCAAGACTGGTGCAGGTGGCTCTACAGAACCAGGGAAAAGACCATGATTGGCATTTGAAGATAGGAAAGGGTTACAGGATTTGTTTTGGGCCTTGACTACCTGGCTAGGTGGTGGTCCAGATAGGCTGTGACTCAAGACCATGCAGCCTGATTCTTAGCCACAAAGTAGATGTCAAAAAATATCAAATTAGAAAAGGACACTCTCAGCTAAGTTCCCTAGTTCCTTGTGAGTATAATCTACTTCCAACCATACTTCTACTGAAGGCAAACTGCTTCTCCCTAAGTGTGTCCTAGAACTTGTCTGTGCACAGCCACAATGCTGGCTTAATGGGCACAAAGAACCAAATGGCATCTGAAGCTTATGTCAAGCCTCAAAATGGAGTTAGGGCTCCCACTGTAGACCACAGCCTTCCACAACCCAAGCTTTAAAATTTAAGCTCTCATATAGTAAATACCATTTCTGTCAAAAATTCATAATCTGAATCTAATCAGAGGAAAACCCCAACAAATCTAAATTGAGGGCCATTCTGCAAAATAAGGTGTTGGCCAAGACTGTTGGAATATGCCCTTGACTGCCAGAAGAATGAACAAATCTGTCTTGGAAAAAGTACAGAGAGAATGCTCTACTTTTGACATGTTATCAGGAGGGACCAGTCCTTGGAGAAGGATATCATGTTTGACAAAAGACTCAACAAGATGGGTTGATACAGTGGCTGCAACAATGGGCTCCAATATAGCAAGGAGTGTAAAGATAGCACAGTACCAGGCAGTATTCCATTTAGTCCTACAAAGGGTAGCTATTAGTCAGAACTGACTCGATGGTACCTAACAAAAACAACATTGCGATTATTTAGTGGACTCAAGCTAGGAGCTCTGGTAGCTTAGTGCCTAAGGTATTTGACTTCTACTCCTCAGAAGGACGGTTGGGCAATCTACTTCTGTAGTGATACCGCCTCGGAAACCCAAGAAGGGGTAGCTGTGAGTCGTCCGACTCCACGGGGACGTAACAACAACAAGAAACATCAAAGATCATGAAGATGAGGAAGAACTTGGCAACCTTTTGTACTTTTACAGATGAACTACGTCAGAGCCTATTGGACAGCCACTAACAACACTGTGATAATTTGAGAATGCCCTTGTTTTTGGAAATAAACATTAAATTATTTAGCCATAAAGGTACATCAGTCTGCAATTTACTCTCAGAAAAAAAAAATGACAAAATGATAAAGCAAACGTAGCAATATGTTAGTGTTTGGAGAACCTAACAAGGATTTATGGGAATTATTCGTACTGGTTTTGCGGTTTTTCTGTAAGTACGAATTACTTCAAACTAAAAAGTTAAAATTACTGCGGTCATTTAGAGAGAGAATGTGAGAAGGTTATAAAGCGTAATAATAAGTCATGAGGAACAACAGCATTTAGACAAAACTTGGGAAGGTGAAAGAAAAGATCAAAGAATGTTCGAGTAGAATTCAAATGATATAGTAACAAAGTATACAATGGAAGTCATTAGCTTCTGTGCTCTTCATCCTCAACCTGTTGTTGTTGTTGTTATGGGCCGTGGAGTCGGCCCCGACTCATAGCGACCCCTCCTTGGGTTTCCGAGGCAGTTATCACTACGGAAGTAGGATTGCCCAACCTTCCTTCCGAGGAGTGGCTGGTGGGTTTGAACCGCCAGCCGTCTGGTTAGCAGGCAAGTGTCTTAGCCACTATGCTACCAGAGTTCCTTAAAATATGACCTGTAACTCTCCGTCTCAGATCACCGAAGTCAATTTCACGCCACAGGTACACGAAAGAGTTACCAAAACCAAACCAGTTCCGCCACATTTTCCCTGTGAGCATGCGTGTACGTAATCACCTCTACACCCCCGCGAACCAATCGGTGCCCACGTCGGTGTCTTGCTAACAGAAGGGGCGGGGCCAACCTTCCACACATGCGCATAGTCGGGCCGGCCTACTTCTTTCTCGCCGAACGCCGACAAGATGGTGAGTACCTCTGCTGCGGGCTCTGGGTCTGGTGACCATGCTGCTCGACCTCCTTTTGGCGAGAGGTTTTCTGAGTCTCAGAATAGTGTCTAGAAAGTTTCGGGCAGCGCGTGACAAGGGTCTGTGGGCAGTCGGTGACACAGTTCGAGTTCTCCCCGGACGCGGTGGCCCACGAGCCGATGAGCGCGTGTAGGGCCTGGCGCGCCTTGGACCCCGCGTGCGCGCCGCCGGCGTTGCAAGGCTGAGCCGGCCAGTGGCCTGGCTGGCCCTCGTCGAACGGAGCCGGGCTCACGGGCGAAGGGTTGCAGGACCCTCAGTTCTAGAGGCCGGCCAGAGCCAGGCTTTATCCTCCGCCATCATTCCTGACGGCTTCGTCCATCTAGGTTTGTCCCTGGCCCTTGGGCGTATTCCTCTCAGGTCTCCTGTTGCTTTTCTCAGCCACGTTGTCCTTCACCTGCAAGTCTTATAATCCTGCGTGGATTTTGATTAAGTCTTTTCTGTTTTAGGTGTTCAGGCGTTTCGTGGAGGTTGGCCGGGTGGCCTACGTCTCCTTTGGACCTCATGCCGGAAAACTGGTCGCGATTGTAGATGTCATTGATCAAAACAGGGTAAGTGTAAGGAAAATGTAATAGTTTTTATTTCATTTGGTGAACGGTGAATATCATAGGCGGAAGTACTTTGTATGGCAGCTTTATGTTACTATTGAGGAAACAGTATAGGACACACTTGAGTCAACCAGAACTACTTGGCTTGAGTGTTACCTCTGCCACTTTAACTAGCCGGACTTTTTAACCAGTTATGATGGGGGTAGAACATTGGTGAAGTTTAAATGAGTTACTGTATGTAAAGTTTAGCATTTAGAACCGTTCCAAGCACAAAAAAGGTGCTTTGTGCTTGCTAATTCTCAATATCTAAGGGTTGTGAACAAACAAAATTCTTTGCTAGGAATGTAAAGATTAAACACTTGAAATTGCCAAGTAGATTACCAGTATATGTCGATTGTTGATGTGTTGTAGTAATAGTTTAAAATACTGCTTAGAACATTTTTAAGGATGTAGAGTGACTGTTGAGCCAACATTGAGGCTATAGGATTTAAGTTGAAATTTTAAAAAGGCTACCGAAAAATAGGACAATCTCCCTTTTTCTGAGTATATTTAAGTAGTAGTGGTGAGTTGATGATGGTGAAAAGACAATTATACAGAATATCTGCTCTTTTGGATTACTTTTAGGTTTTGTAGTGAGATCTTTGATCTTATATATTTTAGGCTTTGGTTGATGGACCTTGCACTCAAGTAAGGAGGCAGGCCATGCCTTTCAAATGCATGCAGCTCACTGACTTCATCCTCAAGTTCCCACATAGGTATGTTGGGATGATTTTAATGTTCTAGATCACTTTTTTGGGGGCAGTTCTCTGGCCTTTATTTCTACTTAGACTCTAAAATTATTCTCTTTTGGTCCCTGTTTCTTTCAGGATTTCAAACAACAAAGTCCTCCCTAAGAAATTCTGGTCTCTCCCTGAACCTGTTTTACTTACTGTTTGCTTTAAAACAATTATGTTAAGTCTGTCTCTTTGAATACTAGATAGAGTTGAGTGCTTACTATGTGCATTTTTCAATTGTAAAAATATTTAATGCAGCATTTGGCAATTCACCATTATTCACATGTCCACTTCATTGGCATCTATCATGTACAGACATCATCGATCTATGTTGCCAACTGTTGTTTAAGTAATGTGCATCATCATTTGATTATGACAGCCAATATGGAGATTCTTTTACCCACCTGATGTAGTTGAGGTAATGAGAAGTAGTGATTTTTTTTTTTGACAGTGTAGATTATGGAAATTAAAACATTATAGTAGATGGCCAACAAGCACATGAAAAGATGTCCAACAAAACCACAGTGATATATCATTTCATACCCACTAGGATTGCTGTGATTTAGAAAAAGAAAACAACCGAGGTTGGGGAGGAATTGGGACCCTCATCCATCGCTGATGGAGATAGAAATAGAACAGCCAGTTTTCAGAAGCTCAACATAGAATTACCATATTATCCAGCAACTTAAATGTATATCAGTGGGAGCTCTGGTAGCATAGTGCCTAAGGCACTTGACTGCTAACCAGAAGACTGGCAGTTCAAACCCACCAGCTACTCCTCGGAAGGAAGGTTGGGCAATCTACTACTGTAGTGATACCCTCTCGGAAACCCAAGGAGGGGGTGCAACTCAAGGCACATAACAACAGGAGAATGGATAAGCGTAATGTGGTACATACATGCAATGAAATATTACTCAGCCATAAAGATAAATGAAGTCCTAATACATTATAAAACATGGATGATCCTGGGAAACATACTAGATCAAATAAGTCAGAAAGGACAAATATATGATCCCTTTTTGTGAAACATGTAAAATGGGCAAGTATATGGAGATCAGAGTTCATTAGTGGTTACCAGAGATGGATTGGAGGGGGAGGGGAAGACTGCTTGGGGACACTGAGCATAGGGTGATGGTTGAACAATATGATGAATGTTACTGAATTGGACATGTGAAGAATGTAGAAATGTCAAATATTTTCCTATATACTACTACAGAAAGCACTGGTGTTTTGCTATACTGTTATTTATTATGTTGGTTTTAATAACTCTACAGTCTCATCTTGCAGTCATTTATTCTTGAGTATACAGGGAAAGTACATCATACTCAATGGACTTACTGATCAGTGAGGAATAAATTGGGGAGGTACATTAAGGCTTTCAGGCCATTAGGACACCATTTAGTGCACTGGAAGTCATTTACAAGGTCCCTCTCAAAAGATGAGCCATTTAATCGCAGCTCACCCCTATGAGGCTGAGCAGTGGACGTTTACTAGCTTAATTTCCTCTATAGATTTTTTCTTTTGTTTTTCCCATTTTATAGTCAGGTCTAATTTAAATTTAATTAAAACTTTGTTATTTTGTTTTAAAAAAATAAAAAAAGATAGTTCAGATACTTCCTAGAAACCACTTAATTGATAAAAGCCAAACTCACTGCCATTGAGTGGGATCCGACTCATAGCGACCCCTCCTTGGGTTTCAGAGGCAGTATCACTACGAAAGTAGATTACCCAACCTTTTTTCCAAGGGTTGGATGGTGGGTTTGAACCGCCAGCCTTCTGGTTAGCAGTCACATGCCTTATACACTACGCCACCAGAGCTTCTTCCAATCGAAACTAAATAAGCGAAATATCACACTGCAGAGTGGATTCAGAGCTGTGGCTTAAGAGATCCCATGTAGTTTTCTGAAACCTGGTTCAAGTTGGCCAAGATGACTAAATGCTACAAAGCTAGACAGTTTGGAGTCTCGTATCACAGAGCTTTGGCTTGAGGTGCTTTTGGCTGTATCCTCCAAACATTTCAAAAGATCGTCATGGAAAGTACAGTCTATCCATCTCAAATCCTGGCAGAGAGGGTTAAAAGTACCATATAGATAAGCTCATGAATCTCACCATAGTTAGTATTGCAGTCCTCTGTGACAGTTTCAGTGGAACTGAAGTGACTATGTGACTTAACAGACTAAACAGTAAGTTTAATATTTAAATACTGCAACATGTTCCAGAGTACATTTTCCCTATTCCATTTCTTCCCCCTCCACTAAAACAGTAGGACAGAAATCAATGCTTTAAGCCTAGCACTTCAGATAGCTAATGCCTGGTGTATACATCATAGACGTGCAAGTACTAGTGGTTGAACAACTTTTCACTCAATCTAAAGTGAATGGTATGTCCATGCTTCTGCTTTTAGTTCTTTAGAAGAGGTTATGCAAACTTGTCGGGATAGATGTGTGCATTTGAAATGTTAATGTGACCGGATACCTTTCCCAGGGCAGTAGGTTGCACCAGAGATGATTTTGCCTATTTTTCCCCCAGCATGAGATTTCGCCCCTTGGCATGGGTAAACTTTTCTAATGTGTACAATTTCATTTCCTTAACTACAAGTGAATCGAGCATCTGTTGCTATTAGCCATTTGCATTTTTTCCATGAAGAGGTATTTAAGTAGTGAATTTTTACTTACGGATTATTAATGCAGGAGTATTGCCCTAGACCTTTATTTGTCCATCTAGTCACTATGGGTCAGAACTGGCCCAACAGAAACTACCATCAGAGTACAGCATTGTTTTGAAGCATAGTTAGGGATCAGTGTTGAGGATTTTTGTTGAACTTAATGGCAGAGAAGAATTTCTGGTGGCTTAACCTTTTCAGGGCACTCTTGTCTTACGACTGGTACACACTGGGCTTACTGGGTTAGTGTGTGTGTGTGTCTGTCTGTCTGTCTGTCTGCATGCACGCACACCAAGTTTTGATACTTGAACTATTTGCATCTGAAAGAAATTTCAAAAAGGTTATAATTGGATTTTAGGCTATTTGCAAAGCTTTAAACATTTGTTGTACAAAATAAATACTAGACCTAACAATTAGCTTTGCCTTGTTGTTATAAATAAATTTTCTACGTATATATTATTCTGAGTGGTATTATGATGTATGTGGTCAAAGGTGATTTTTATGTCCATGAGATTGACCAGTTTTCAGTTTTGATTAAAATTATGCAATTTTAAAGCTGATTCCTTGATCTATGGTCCTGACTTTTCCTAGTGCCCGTCAGAAGTATGTCCGGCAAGCCTGGCAGAAGGCAGATATCAATACAAAATGGGCAGCCACAAGGTGGGCCAAGAAGATTGAAGCCAGAGAAAAGGTAATATCTTGGGATTATTTGACTATTTCTGACCTTTTCTGTTTTAGAGGCTGGGAGGGTAGTGCCAGAGGGATAATTTATTTTTCTTTTTACAGAAAGCCAAGATGACAGATTTTGATCGTTACAAAGTCATGAAGGCAAAGAAAATGGTAACGTTCTTAAGTTTTGGTGAACTTACACATTTTAAATTAGGACTGCATATGTGTCTAGCTTTGCTTCAGGATAATAAGGGAGCAATAAGTTCCCATTTCAAGCTGCTAACCTCTTGAGTGTTTTGTGTGAAAGAGAATTTATTCTCATTCATTATAGTTTACTGTGTCCTTAGGAATTCTACCCACCTTTCACAGACAATCAGCCAGAGGTTCTTTACCATTTTGATTAAAATTGAATCCTCTTGGAAATACAGAGAAAGCCAAAAAAACAAACTTGATGCCATCACGTTGATGCCGACTCACAGTGGCTAAGTGCCTTTAAAAAAAAAAGAAAAGAAAAAATTCCTCAACCTACATCTTTAATTCATTAAAGCTTAAATCTATTATAGGTATTTGAAAGATACGTGGAATATTATGAGTAAAATGTCTTCTTACTAGAGATGGGAAATTACAGAATTAAGGTGGTATTTGTAGTCTAATCCAAGAGTTCTTTGTACACATATACAACAAATACTTTACTACTTTGAAATTTTTCAGAGAAACAGACTCATAAAGTATGAAGTTAAGAAGCTCCAAAGAGCAGCTCTTCTGAAAGCTTCTCCCAAAAAAGCAACTGCTGCAAAGGGGGCTGCTGTAGCTGCAGCAGCTGCTGCAAAAGTTCCAGCGAAGAAGGTGACTGCTGCAGGCAAAAAGGTTCCAGCCCAGAAGGAGAAGGCAGCAGGCCAGAAGGAGAAGGTTTCTGCCCAAAAGGAGAAAGCTACAGGCCAGAAGGGTGGGCCTCCAAAAGCTCAGAAGGGTCAGAAAGTGCCAGCCCAGAAAACACCTGCGCCAAAGGCAGCAGGCAAGAAAGCATAAAAGGCTGTTAATAAAAGTAATAAAGTTTCTTTTTGACATGCTGACAGTGTTTGCACCAGTAGATTTAAAACCTGTTCTTGGGGCTGGGGTTCAGAGGCAGATTCAAGTGAAATTGTTAGTTCCATCCTTAGACAAATTGATTTCCTTTTTTTCCCCTTGTGCATATATCCCATATGTATTTAAAATGTGAACCTCTTGATGCTTTATTATTATGTACTATTGAGTCAGACCTGACTCATATCATCCCCTCCTTGGGTTTCCAAGGTGGTTTCACTACAGAAGTAGATTGCCAAACCTTCCTCCTGAGGAGTGGCTGGTGGGTTTAACTGCCAGCCTTCTGGTTAACAATCAAGTACCTTAGACACTATGAAATTCTCCATATAAAAATAACACTAGAAGAGGAGCTTACAGATTGGTTAAAATGGAAAAAGTCCTAGGTGCAAATTGGTTGAAGGTTCAAGTGTACTCAAAGATACCTGAAGCAAGTCCTGGACATCTGCTTGAAAAAAAAATCACCTGTTGTAAATGGCTACAGAGCACAGTTTTCTGACAACATCTGCTTTATTACAGTGAAAATAAAGCTTTAGGTCACTAGGTACTTGTCGCACCAAAACCAAATCCAGTGTCACCAGGTTGACTTCATCTCATAGTGACCCATAAAGCAAGATAAAATTGCCCTATAGGGTTTCCAAGGCTGTAAATCTATGGAAGCAGAATGCTTCATCATTCTCCCACAGTGGCTGGTAAGTGTGAACTGCTGACCTTTTGAGTAGCAGCCAAATGCTTTAACCACTGTGCCAGCAGAATTCCTATCATTTTCTAGAAGATGGCATGAGAAGGTGCTGCAAGACAGGAAGAAAATGAAACCTATAGGGAATGTAGAGGAGGACTGGTTAGAAGCTACAAAACAAGCAGGTTAATTGTTAAATCCAGTAAGGGTAGGGTTTTGGGAAGCTGGTGAAAAAAGTGAGGCATCATATTTAGATTGTACTGTTAAAGAGGAGCAAGACTGAATGGTGGTCTTAAGGTTGGAGTTAAGGTCTGACCTAGAAGAGGTAATGGTGATGCCACTTTAGTAGGCTTTGATCATGTATTGGACCTGGAAGGAAACAACTAATAAGGGATTCTAGTCTGTACCTGTGGTTCACTGGCTGTGAGAACACCGGTGCTGAGCAAAGGTTAGCCAAGGGAGATGATTTTAGATGCTGGATGGGTTAAATATACCACAGACTGCTCCTTAGAAGCAAGGATGGAGACTACTCACTTTTGATGTGTTATCAGGAGGGACAAGTCTGTGGAGAAGGACATCATGCTTGGTAAAGTAGAAAACCAAAACAAAACTCTGCCCTCGGGTCAGATCCAACAGGTCAAACCCCGCTTTGGGTTTCTGAGGTGGTATCATATGGAAGTAGATCACCCAATCTTATGGGGTGTGGCTTCTGGTTAGCAGTCAAATGCCTTAGAGGGTAAGCAAAAAAGAGGAAGACCCTCAGATTGACACAGTGGGTACAATGGTGGGCTCAAACAGCAGTGATGGTGAGGATGGTGCAGGGCAACCCAATGTGTGTTCTGTTCGTAAGGTCACTATAAGTTGGAACTGACTGGACGGCACCTGACAACAATGTCTAATTTAACTCATTATTTCTTCAAATCCCCACTTATCCATGAGTATGTGTCACAGGGAAATTAATAGCCCAGTGGTAGGAACTCTTGATAGTTATGAAGAGGAGAGATGAGAAGGTAGATGGGGAATTTGTGAGCATGTAAGTGGTCATAAGATTGCACAGAGGGTGAGTAAACAAATGGATAGAAAAGAAGACTGGAAGATGTTATCAGAAAGAAAAATAGGCAACTGTGGAAGTACTGAAGAGCATTCTGGTTGAGACTGTTAAGGTGAGAGGGCAGTAAGTGAAATGTTACTGGCAGAGGAGGGTGTTTGAGATTTTGTTTTTGTAAAGTTGGCGAAAAAGTTTGAATGATTCTGGAAAAGGAATTTATTGGCGAAAAGCTTGGTCCTAAAGAACACACAACAGAATGGAATCCAGAGTAGGAGGGATTAGTTTTAGATTAGAGGAGTGGAAGGGATGTCCTTTGCATGAGGAGGAAAGGTAAGAAAATGTGGGTTCATATGCTAAATCTTTCACTGTCAGGAAATAGTGTGAGTTTCACTTTATCCTCTGGAGTTAAGCAAGGTCAAATACTGAGAACGCGAGATAAAGGGATGCAGATTGTAGGGACTAAAAGTTTGAAAAAGGAGCTGAGGTGGCGCAGTGGTTAAACACTTGACTGCTAACCAGAAAGTTAGCAGTTTCAATACACCAGCTGCTCTGAGGGAGAAAGATGAGGCAGTCTGCTTCCATAAAGATAGCCTTGGAAACTCCATGGGGCAGTTCTACTCTGTCTTATGAGTTGGGATCAACTCTGGCTTTTTTTTTTATTATTTTTTTAAGGTTTGAAATGGGAGCTCTGGTAGCATAGTGGCTAAGGCACTTGACTGCTAACCAGAAGGCTGGCGGTTCAAACCCACCAGCCACTTGGAAGGAAGATGGGGCAATCTACTTCCGTAGTGATAACTGCCTCGGAAACCCAAGGAGGGGTAGCTATGAGTCGGGTCCAACTCGATGGCACATAACAACAACAACAATAACAAGGTTTGAAATAGTGGGTTGTGGAGGAAGGGGGAGACAGCTGCTGTCAATTGCCAGGGCCATTGAAGGCCTTTGTGGCTCCAGTCTGACATGCTCAGAGTAGAACTTCAGGCTTAGAGTATAAGAAAGCTTCAGGATGGAAGCAGTGTTCAAGCTGCACCTAGAAAACAGTGTGATATGGAAGAGTGGAAATTGGAAATTCCAATATAAAGGACCTTCAGAGAAGTAAATGAGGCATGTTGTTGTTGTTATTTGCCATTGAGTCGGCCCCGACTCATAGTGACCCCTCCTTGGGTTTCCGAGGCAGTTTCACTACGGAAGTAGGATTGCCCTACCTTCCTTCCGAGGAGTGGCTGGTGGGTTTGAACCGCCAGCCTTCTAGTTAGCAGTCAAGTGCAAATGAGGCATAGGGCACCTGAGAAAGTAGTGGTGGTTGTCTGCTGTCGAGTCATCTCCAACTCATAGTGACCCCTCCCTGGGTTTTTTGAGGTGGTATCTCTAAGGAAGTAGATTGTCCAATCTTCCTTTCGAGGAGTGGCTGGTGGGTTTTTACCACCAGCCTTCTCAGAGGTTAGCAGTCAAGTGCTTTAGGCATTATGCCACCAGAGCTCTCCCTGAAAGAGTAGGAAATACAATTAGTGAAGTAGACCAGATAATGGAGGTTTTTGAACTAGGGAGAAATCGTCAGAAAGATAAATTTGGCAGCACCTTTTGGATTGAGGTGGGGCAGGAGACCATGAGGCTTTAAAAAACAAGGCACATAACAACACTTTAAATATAGAGAACTACACACTTGTCCCATTACCCTTGCTAGAGAAGAGAGGATGCTGTGGGGCAAGAATACTGATTTCAGAGTTGGAGCCAGGTTTAAATCCTGTCATTGAGCCTGAGCTCATTTTTGAACCTCATCTACAAAGTCAGCTTACACAAACATTTTTAATGGTTACCAGAGACAGGAGAGGGTCAGAGGGAAAACCACTACCTAGATAGTAGACACGTGCTGACTTTGGTGAAGGGAGAGGCAATGCACAATATTGGGGAAATCAATGTAACCAAAGCAAAGGAAGAGAGTTGAAGCAAGAGCTAAAGACAACAAAGGTAAATGCTACTACATCTACAATTCTGCAACAACTGTAATAGTAACCTACATAGTGGATACAGCTTCCTTATGTAAGCTGATCAGGGGTGGGAGGGCATAAGGGGCTGGTCATGTATTTCCTTTCCCTTACTTCATATTATTCCTTTCCCTCTCACCTATTCAGTGAAATACCTTAAGTTAAAAGGTTAACTCTAGGAAGACTTACCTAACTTTCCAGAGTTCCCTGCTGCTTTTCTTTTTTCTCATAATGTATCTCTGGTGGCATAGTGCCTAAGGCATTTGACTGCTAACCAGAAGACTGGCAGTTCAAACCCACCAGCCACTCCTTGGAAGGAAGGTTGGGCAAAGTACTTCTGTAGCGCTATCACCTTGGAAACCCAAGGAGGGGTCACTATGAGTTGGACGCGACTCTACGGCAGTGAGTTTGGTTTTGGTTTGACACATCTATTACAGATAGCCCTGGGTGCACAGTTAGCTGGATTTTTTTTTTTTTTTTACCATAAGAAATGAAAATAGGACAGTTGAAACTAAATTTCTTATGGTAAAAAAAAAAAAAAAAACCTAAATTAAATGGCCATTTGATTTACCTCCAATTCCACTACCTTCTGCAAAGAAAACCACTGTGTATGTCCATCTACACATTGCTCTATTCATTTACAATATAAGTACACAAAAATAGTTTATTTTAAACAAAAATGGTAGCATGCTACACCTCCTTTTTTCTCATATTATGTTCTAGAGATCTTATCTAACCAGCTTTTATTAATCTACCTAATAAATTCTTTTTGTCCCCTGCATAAAAATCCATGGTATGGATGTTCATTTCATCATTCCTTTATAGATAGACATTAAAGATGGTGCCAGTTCTTTTGTGTGTGTGTGTGTGGGGGGGGGTTTCCCCCATTATATTAAACAGTGATTTAGTGAATATTCTTGTACATGCCTTCTCTATATGTCAGTGTTTAGCCAGGGCACATTACCAGTCAGTGCAATTGTTAGGTTGAAGAATGTATGCATTGCCATCACCTGTATAGATGTTGTTATGTGCCGTAGGCTCTAACAATTTAGACTTCTGTCAACAGTGGATGAGGACATTTCTGCCTTGCAATCTCAAACTCCTGACATTACTTTTAAGATTTTTGCCAGTTCAACGTGTGAAAAGTAGAATCTTAATTTAATTTGCATTTTCTTGGCCCGATACCATATGCTAATTTGCCCTAACTTTATGTTTTGTTTAGATTGCCATTAAGGCAAATCTGCCCTTGCTGTTGCTGCTAGGTGCTGTAGAGTTGGTTCTGACTCATAGCGACCCTATGTACAACATAAATGCCTCCTCACAATCATTGCTATGTTTGAGCCCACTGTTGCAACCATGAATCAATCTGTCTTGTTGAGGGGCTTCCCCTTTTTCGCTGACCGTCTCCTTTACCAAGCATGATATCCTTTTCTAGAGACTGGTCCTTTCTGATAACATGTCCAAAGTACATGACATGTAATTCTGCCATCCTCACTTCTAAGGAGCCCTCTGGCCGTATGTGTTCCAAAGCAGATTTGTTCATTCTTTTGGCAACTCATGATATATTCAGTATTCTTTGCCAATGCCATAATTCACATGCATCAATTCTTCATCGGTCTTCCTTACTCATTGTTCAATTTTCCCATGCATATGTTGTTGTTGCCGTCGAGTCGGCCCCAACTCATAGCGACCCCTCCTTGGGTTTCCGAGGCAGTATCACTACGGAAGTAGGATTGCCCAGCCTTCCTTCCGAGGAGTGGCTGGTGGAAAATACCATGACTTGGGTCAAGTGCACCTTAATCTTCAAGGTAACATCTTTGCTTTTTAACTATTTAAAGAGGTCTTTTGCAGCAGATTTGTCCAATGCAATATGGTCATTTGATTTCTTGATTGCTGCAACCATGGACACTGTGGAGCCAAATAAATAAAACCCTTAATAACTTCAGTATTTCTCTGTTTATCATGATGTTGTTTTCCTTTTCCTTATGTTGGGATGAAATCCATACCAAAGTCTTTGATCTTCATCAGTAAGTGGTTCAAGTCATCTTCACTTTCAGTAAGCAAGGTTGTGTCATCTGCATATTGCAGCTTGTTAGTCAGTCTTCCATGAATTTTGATGCCATGTTCTTCATATAGTCCAGCTTCTTGGATGATTTGTGCAGCACACAGATTGAATACGTGTGTTAAAAGAATACAACCTGACATACATCTTTTCTGACTTTAAACCATGCAGTATCCCTTTGTTCTGTTTGAACTGCCTCTTGGTCTATGAATGGGTTCTGCATGAGCATTCTTGAAATGTTATCCATAATTTATTATGAACCACACAGTCGAATGCCTTTGCATGGTTAATAAAACACAAGTTTACATCTTTCTGGTATTCTCTGCTTTCAGCCAATATCTATCTGACATCAGCAATGATAGTCCTCATTTCACATCCTCTTCTGAATCCAGCTTGAAATTCTAGCAGTCCTTGTGGATGGCTGCAATCATTTTTTAATTATCTTCAGCAAAATTTTCCTTGCATGTGACATTAATGTTGTTTGATAATTTCTCCATTCCACTGGATTACCTTTCTTTGGAATGGGTGCATATGTGGATCTCTTCCAGCTGGTAGGCCAGATAGCTCTCTTCCAAATTTCTTCCCCCCCCCATACTTTTGTGTCATTCTTTTTATTAAGCTATATTTTACATATAGTAAATTTATCCTATTTTGTATACAATTCTGTGAGCTTTGGCATAAGTGAACAACCACCACCACAAATTCTATCACCTGCTAAAACTTTCTAGTATCTCTGTGTAGTCAACCTTCCCAGTCCCAGGTGATCACTGATCTGTTTTGTGTTCCTATATTTTTGCTTTTGCAAGAATATCATATAAATGAAAGCCTACTGTGATAGTTGGAGCTGTGTGTCAACTTGGCTGGACCCCAGTTCTGTGTGGTTCCCATGATGGGATTGGATGACTGTTCTGAGTGGCCAAACTGTTCAAGGGGAGTTTCCCTAGGGGTGTGGCCTGCTTCCAGGATATCCAGGGACATTCTGGGAAGAGAGACATTCTTCTGTGGATTGGGATTCTGTTGTGTTCCTACAACTGTCTGTGAATGAGCAGTCCACTGTTCGGCCTGGAGATCTTGGATTCGCCAGTCATTGGAGTCAACAGCTGGTATATTGCCTGCCAGCCTTGAGCTTCTTGGACCCTGCAGTACTGGAGCCAGGGAAAGCCTCCGGCTTGACGTTCGATCCAGGGACTTTGGACTTGCTGGCTTCTATACGTTTGTGAGCCATCTTCCTAAGATAAATTTCTCTCTCTTTATATACATATATATAAGCTATGCTGGTTTTTGTTTCTCTAGAAAACCCAGTCTAACACATTTGGTACTGAGAGTGGTTCTAGAGAGACAAAATCATAAGGATGGGCTTCCTAGATTGTTTCTCCAGTTTTATTAAATTTAATGACACTAGCGATTCTGCGTCTGCTAGTAAAGAGGGCCTTACTAATCCGTAGCATGAGGTGGAAGAATTAATATGTGAAATAGCACCACCAATAGATCAAATACCTGTGAGAAGTGACACTCTGGGTGATCGGATATTTGATACATTTCTGCAATTTTATCAGAATGAGGATTATAAGGAAGCTGGTTGGTTGGTTCTACTTACGCTGGATAAAGTGGTGAAAGACCGAGATGAGCTCAAAGCTGCTGAGTCTCAGCTGAAGCGCTGCATAAAAGACCTCAGTGCTTCCAGCTGTGCTCTAAAAGAAAGCCTTATATCTTCTAGTAACAGAGCTGATATTGCTGAAAACCAAACCCAGAGTCTTATTGTAAGGGTGGCTGAATTACAACGCCAATAAATTGCCAATCCAGAATGGTGTCTGAAGTTAAAGTGAGGGCATTGATTGGAAAAAAATGGGATCCTGAAACCTGGAATAGGGACATATGGACAGATAATCAGGAAGATCAGGATATGGAGCCTGTAAATTCTGTTGAATCCCTCCCATCTGAACAGATTACTGTAAAACCATTATCCCCTCCCCCTCAGTTTGATGGGACTAGCCAAACTGGTCCTGCTGGGTCATTGTTTGAGGTAGAGGCCATGGAAGACATTCTGGAATGCTCTCAGGAACTGCCTCAAGCACCCATTGTTGCTGAGACCCATAACTAAAGTCAAGTCCAAGCGAGCACCAAAAGGTGAAATAGAAAGTGTGACTGAGGAGGTGATAGCTATACCCAAAGAGACCTACTTGATTTTGCTAACATGTACAGACAGAAACCTGGAGAATATGTATGGGAATGGCTACTGAGGGTGTGGGAAAATGGTGCAAGGAATGTAAGATTGGATCAGTCTGAGGTTATTGATTTAGGTCCACTAAGTATGGGTTCTTCATTCAATGTCTCAGCTCAAGAGGTTACGGAAGATCTAATAGTTTATTTGGCTTAGTGAAGCATGGATTACGCGGTGGCCTACCTTAAGTGAAGTTGAAGTACCAGACCTGCCTTGGTTTAATGTAGAAGAAGGTATCCAGAGGCTTAGGGAAATTGGCCTGTTAGAATGGATTTATCAGATTAGACCTCTAGAGCCAGAAATGGAGAGTCCAGAAGACACACCTTTCACCAGTACCGTGAGGAATAAGTTTGTGAAGGGAGCTCCAGCAGCCTTGAAGACTGCTGTGATTGCTATTTTATGTAAACCTGATTTGACAGTGGGAACTGCCCTAATTGAACTAAGACACTTACATACGATGTGGCTGACTGGACCCTGTGGTAGTAGGGGCCAAGTGGCAGCAGTTAATTGACAAAGGCAAGGTGGGCATGATTACCATAATGGACAGCAGAGTCGGAACAGTAATCAGAATAGCCTGACTCATGTGGAATTATGGCATTGGCTACTTGCTCATAGTGTTCCTAGTAGTGAAATACATGGCAAGCCTACTAAATATTTACTTGATCTGTATAGACAGAAGAATTTTAGGTCACATGAACAGTAACCTAGATTGAATCGCCAGAATACAGAGTCATGACCTCTCAATCAATTCCCAGACTTGAGTCAGTTTACAGACCTATAGCCCCTTGAATGAAGGGGAGGCCAGGTCCCTTTGAGGAAGGACCCCACTACATTGCCAAAAATCTATAATGTCAATCTTTCTCCTAGCCTTCCCCAAAAGGATCTGAGGCCTTTTACGAGTGACTGTTCATTGGGGAAAAGGAAATAATCAGACTTTTTGGGGACTACTGGACACTGGCTCTGAATTGACATCAATTCCAGGAGACCCAAAACGTCATTGTGGACCACCAGTCAGAGTGGGGGCATATGGAGGTCAAGTTATTGATGGAGTCTTAGCTAAGGTGCGTCTTACAGTGGGTCCAGTACGTCCCCAAACTCATCCTGCAGTGATTTCCCCAGTGCCAGAATGCATAATTGGAATAGATATACTCAGCAATTGGCAGAATTCCCACATTGGCTCCATGACATGTGGAGTAAGGGCTATTAAGGTAGGAAAGGCCAAGTGGAAGCCATTAGAACTGCCTGCACCTACAAAAATAGTAAACCAAAAGCAGTACCACATTCCTGGAGGGGTTGCAGAAATTGCTGCCACCATCAAGGACTTGAAGGTTGTGGGGGTGGTGATTCCCACCACATCCCCATTTAATTCACCTATTTGGCCTGTACAAAAAACAGATGGATCTTGGAGAATGACAGTAGATTATCATAAACTTAATCAGGTGGTGACCAATTGCAGCTGCTGTTCCTGATGTGGTTTCACTGCTTGAGAAAATTAGTACATCTCCTTGTATTTGATATGCAGCTACTGATCTAGCCAATGCCTTCTTCTCAATACCAATTTCAAAAGACCATCAGAAGCAGTTTGCCTTCAGCTGGCAATGCCAACAGTATACTTTCACAGTCCTTCCTCAGGGGTATATCAACTCCCTGGCACTATGTCATACTTTAGTCCGTAGGGCTCTTGATTGCCTTTCCCTTCCACAAGACATCACACTGGACAATTATATTGATGACATTATGCTGATTGGACCTAGTAAGGAAGAAGTATCAATGACTCTAGACTTATTGGTGAGACATATGCATGCTAGAGGTTGGGGAAATTAACCCAACAAAAATTCAGGCACCTTCCACCTCAGTGATATATCTAGGGGTCCAATGGTGTGGGGCATGTCGAGATATTCCTACTAAGTGAAGGATAAGTTATTGTATATGGCTTCCCCCACAACTAAAAAGGAGGCACAACGTCTGGTGGGTCTCTGGATGTTAGAGGCAACATATCCCTCATTTGGGTGTGTTGCTGTGGCCTATTTATCAAGTGACTCAGAAGGCTGCTAGTTTTGAGTGGGGCCCAGAAAAACAGAAGGCTCTCCAACAGGTTCAGGCTGCTGTGCAGGCTGCTCTGCCACTTGGGCCATATGATCTGGCTGATCCAATGGTGCTTGAAGGGTCTGTAGTAGATAGAGATGCTATTTGAAGCCTTTGGCAGGTCCCTATTGGTGAATTGCAATGCAGACCCTTGGGGTTTTGGAGCAAAGCCCTGCCATCCTCTGCAGATAACTACTCTCCTTTTGAGAAACAGCCTTTGGCTTGTTACTGGGCTTTGGTAGAGACTGAACGCCTAACCATGGGCCACCAAGTCACCATGAGGCCTGAGCTGCCCATCACGAACTGGGTGTTGTCTGATCCACAGAGTCATAAAGTTGGATGTGCACAGCAGCACTCCATCATTAAATGGAAGTGTTATATCAGAGATTGGGCTTGAGCAGGACCTGAAGGCACAAGTAAGTTGCATGAGGAAGTGTCCCAAATGCCTATGGTCTCCACTCCAGTCACATTACCTTTCCTGTTCCACTCTGCACCTATGGCCTCATGGGGAGTTCCTTATGATCAGTTGACTGAGGAAGAGAAAACTTGTGCCTGGTTTACAGATGGTTCTGTGCAATATGCAGGCACCACTCGAAAGTGGACAGCAGTGGCACTGCAGCCCCTTTCTGGGACTTCCTTAAAGGACAGTGGTGAAGGGAAATCCCTCCAATGGGCAGAACTTTGAACTGTATATATGGCTGTTCACTTTGCATGGAACAAGAAATGACCAGATGTGCGATTATATACAGATTCATGGGCTGTGGATAACGGCTGGATGATCTGGGACTTGGAAGAAGCATGATTGAGAGATTGGTGATAAGGATATATGGGGAAGAGGTATGTGGATAGATCTCTCTGAATGGGCCAAAGGAGTGAAGATATTTGTGTCCCATGTGAATGCCCACCAAAAGGTGACCTCAGCAGAGGAGGACTTTAACAATCAGGTGGATAGGATGACACATTCAGTGGAAACCAGCCGTCCTTTTCCCCCTGCTACTCCTGTCATCGTTCAATGGGCTCACGAACAAAGTGGCCATGGTGGCAGGGATGGAGGTTATGCATGGGCACAGCAACATGGACTCCCACTTACCAAGGCTGATTTGGCTACCACCACTGCTGAGTGCTCAATCTGCCAAAAGCAGAGACCAATACTGAGTCTGCGATATGGAACCATTCCTCAGGGTGACCAGCCAGTAACCTGGTGGCAGGTTGATTACATCGGACCACTTCCATCATGGAAAGGACAGCGTTTTGTTCTTACTGGAATAGATACTTATTCTGGATATGGATTCGCCTTCCCTGCATGCAATGCTTCTACTAAAACTACCATCCATGGACTTCAGAATGCCTTATCAACCGTCATGGCATCCTGCACAGCATTGCTTTGGATCAAGAGACTCATTTCACAGCACATGAAGTGCGGCAATGGGCTTATGCTCATGGAATTCACTGGTCTTACCATGTTCCCCATCATCCTGAAGGAGCTGGCTTGATAGAATGATGGAATGGCCTCTTAAAAACATAAATATGGCACCAGCTATGTGACAATACCTTGAATGGTTGGGGCAATGTTCTCCAGGAGGCTTATATGCTCTAAACCAGCATCCAATATATGGTTCTGTTTCTCCAATAGCCAAGATTCATGGGTCCAGGAACCAAGGGGTGGAAACAGGAGTGGTACCACTCACTATTACCCCTAGTGACCCACTCAAAATATGTTTGCTTCCTGTCCCTGCTACCCTATGCTCTGCGGGTCTGGAGATCTTAGTCCCAAAGGGAGGAACACTCCCACCTGGAGACACAATACTGATTGCATTGAACTGGAAATTAAGAATGCCACCCGGCCATTTTGGCTGCCTCTGGATCAACAGACAAAGAAAGGCATTACTGTACTATCTAGTGTAATAGATCCTGATTA
>NW_006921729.1:6761012-6762011 GCF_000298275.1 Orycteropus afer afer
ATATATATATATATATATATAAGCTTTGCTGGTTTTTGTTTCTCTAGAGAACCCAGTCTAACACACCTACTGAGTCTGCCTTCTTTCACTTAACATAATGCACTTGAGATTTACCAATATGGCTGTGTGTATCAATAGTTTGTTCTTTTTATTCCTGAGGAGTATTAAAACTGTATAGATGTACCATAGCTTCTTTCTTTCTTTCTTTTTAGGTGTAATACATTTCAATTAAAGCACAGTGCCTCATAAAGACACATTCCCAATAACATGTTGTCAGAACAGGCTAGTGCCTAGAGAAGGATATCATGCTTGGTAAAGTAGAAGTTCAGCAAGAAAGGGGAAGACTCTAAGCAAGATGGATTGACACAGTGGCTGCAAGGACAAAGATGAGGTTCCTTCTATTTTTAAACGAAGAATTTTAGGAAGACAATAATATAGTATAGTAGCAGTATTCTCCCTTTTTTTTTTTAATTAAAAACTTTATTTATTTATTGTGCTTTAAGTACAAATTTACAGAACTTGTTTTACATTCAACATTTCTTTTACATTTAGATTCACTCCCCAATTGCCATCCCCAACACTAACCTATTCTCCTCCTCTCCCTTCCAGTAACACCCCCACCCTGTTCCTTTCTTAGTTATGCACTCTTGTATGTCTTGCTTTTCCTCCGTGTGAATGGTGCTCCATGGCCAATTGTTCCAAGGTGTCCATAGAGTAGATGGATGCATAGCCCTGGGTTGAGTGTTCTGCATTTACATATTATTTACTATTGGGCTGAGAGCCAGTTCTTGGGAGTGAGCACAACAGGCCCAAAGTGTATCCCAGGGCCATACTCTTGGAGGTCTCACCAGACTCCTTCCGGTCATTATTGTGTTTTGGGGTTTGGTTCCACATTTTTCTTTCCACTCTAATCCAGGACTTCCAGTTTTGATCCCTTCCTGAGTGGTTGGCATTAATAGTTGGGCACCATCTAGTTCTTCTGGTCATGAGGTCCATCAT
>NW_006921729.1:6763314-6766516 GCF_000298275.1 Orycteropus afer afer
TTTCCCCACTCTTCTTCACTTCTGATGATAGGAGACCATTAGCTGCATCTCAGATGGCTGCTTGAAAGCTTTTAAGACCCCAGTTACTACTCACCAAAGTAAGTTGTGGAACAAGATTTTTATGCATTTTGTTGTGTCAATTGAGTCTGGTGTCCCCCAAGACCATTACCAGCTTCTTTATCCATTCACTTCTTGAGAGATACTTAAGTTGTTTTTAGTGTTTGGTGATTGTGAATAAAGTCACTATAAACATTTATCTACAGCTTTTTTTTGTGAATATAAGTTTAATTTCACTTGGCTAAATATCTAGGAGTGGGATCACTGGGTCATATGGTAAGTACATGTTTAAGTTTATAAGAAATTGCTAAACTGTTTTAGCAGGAAGGAAGGAAAGCTGGGCTGACAAGGTGGCAGGATCCTCGTAAAGGGAGGGTGGTAAGGTTTTGAACAGCTAAGGGAGATGAACTTGTCTGTCAGTCTGTCGTACTGTGGTGGCTTGAGTGTTGCTGTGAGGCTGGAGGCTGTGCCACCAGTGTTTCAAATGCCAGCAGGGTTACACATGGTGCACAGGTTTCAACACAGCTTACAGACTGAGACAGACTAGGAACAAGGAAGAGACCATCCACTTCTCAAAGAATTGGCCAGAGAAAACCTTATGAATAGCAGAGAAACACTGTCTGATACGGTACTGGGCAACTTTATGAATAGCCTGTAAACATCGTCTGATGCAGTCCAGGGAGATGAGCCCCTTAGGTTGGAAGACACTCAAAATACAACTGGGAAAGAGCTGCCTCATCAGACTAGAACCAACTGTATTGATATGGATAAAGTAAAGCATTTGGAAACTCCATTTTTTTCTGATGTGGCATGACTCAAAATGAGGAGAAACAGCTGCAAACATCCATTAATAACTGGAACATGGAATGTACGAAGTATGAATCTAGGAAAATTGGAAGTTGTCAAAAATGAAATGTAACACATAAAGATTAATAGCTTAGGCATTAATGAGCTGAAATGGACCGGTTTTGGTCATTTTGAATCAGACAACCATATGCTCTACCATGCCAGGAGTGACAATTTGAAGAAGAATGATGTGGCATTCATCATCACAAAGGATGTTTCAAGGTCTGTCCTGAAGTACAATGCTGTCAGTGATAGGATAATATCCATATGCATACAAGGAAGACCAGTTAGTACTAGTCTTATTCAAATTTACACACCAACCACCAAAGCCAAAGATGGGGAAATTGGAAGATTTTTTACCAAATTCGGCAGTCTGAAATTGACTGAATATGCAATCAAAATGTGTTAATTATTACTGGTGACTGGAATGCAAAAGTTGGGAACAAAGAAGAATCACTGGTAGTTGGAAATTTGGTCTCAGTGACAGAAATAACACTGGAGATTGCATGATAAGAATTTTGCAAGACCAACCACCTATTCATTGCAAATACCTTTTTTTCAACAACACAAATGATGGCTATACATGTGGACTTTGCCAGATGGAGTACCCAGGAATCAGACTGACTACATCTGTGGCAAGGGGTGATGGAAAAGCTCAATATGTTCAGCCAAAACAAGGCCAAGAACAGACCATCAACTGCTCATATGCGAGTTCAACTTGAAGTTGAAGATAATTAAAACAAATTCATGAGAGCCAAACTATGACCTTGAATATATCCCTCCTGAATTTAGAGACTATCTAAAAAATAGATTTGAAGCACTGAACACCAATGACTGAAAACCAGAGGAACTGTGGGATGACACCAAGAACATCATCCATGAAGAAAGCAAAAGGTCATTAAAAAGACAGGAAAGGAAGAAAAGACCAAAAAGGATGTCAGAAGACTCTGAAACTTGCCCTTGAATACAGAGTAGCTAAAGTGAATGGAAGAAATGAAAAAATAAAAATGCTGAACAGAAGATTTCAAAGAGCAGCTCAAAAAGACAAAGTCAATTATTATGATGAAATGTGCAAAGACCTGGAGTTAGAAAACCAAAAGGGAAGAAATTTCTCAGCATTTCCCAAGCTGAAAGAACTGAAGAAAAAATGTAAGCCTCGAGTTGCAATACTGAAAGATTATATGGGCAAAATATTGAATGATAAAGGAAACATCAAAAGAAGATGGAGGGAATAACACAGAGTCACTGTACCAAAAAGAATTGGCCAATGTGCATCCATTTCAGGAGGTGGCATATGATCAAGACCAATGGCATTGAAGGAATAAGTTGAAGATGCAATGAAGGAAGTGGCAAAAAACAAGGCTCCAGGAATTGATGGAATACCCATTGAGATGTTTCAACAAACGGATGCCACACTGGAGGCACTCACTCAGCTATGCAAGGAGATTTGGAAGACAGCTACCTGGCCAACTGACTGAAAGAGATCCATATTTGTACCCATTCTCAAGAAAGGTGATCCCACAGAATGTGGAAATTATCTAACAATATCATTAATATCACATGCTAGTAAAATCTTACTGAAGATAATTCAAAAATGCTGCAGCAGTATATTGACAGAGTACTTCCAGAAGTGCAAGATGGATTCAGAAGAGGACACAGAATGAGGGATATCATTGCTGATGTCAGATGGATCTTGGCTCAAAGTAAAGAATACCAGAAAGATGTTTACTTGTGTTTAATTGACTATGCAAAAACATTGATTGTGTGGGCCATAACAAATTATCGGTAACATTGAGAAGAATGGGAATTCCAGAACACTAAATTGTGCTCATGAGGAACTTGTACATAGACTAGGAGGCTGTCATTTGAACAGAACAAGGGGATATTGCATGGTTTAAAATGAGGAAGGGAGTATGTCAGGGTTTTATCCTTTCCCTATACTTATTCAATCTGTATGCTGAGCAAATAATGAGAAGCTGGACTACATGAAGAATGTGGCATCAGGACTGGAGGAAGAATCATTAACAACCTGCGATACACTGACGATACAGCTTTGCTTGCTGAAAGTGAGGATGACTTGAAGTATTTACTGATGAAGAATGAAGAATACAGTCTGCAGTATGGACTACATCTCAATATAAAGAAAACAAAAATTCTCACAACTGGACCAATAAGCAGGATTATGATAAATGGAGAAAAAAATTGAAGTTATTGCTTGGTTCTACAATCCATGCCAATTGAAGTAGCAGTCAGGATATCAGACAATGTATTTGTTGTTGTTGTTATGTGCCGTCGAGTC
>NW_006921729.1:6767259-6770225 GCF_000298275.1 Orycteropus afer afer
CATGGACTGCTAAAAGGACTAACAAATGTCCTGGAAGAAGTGCAGCCAGGATGCTTCCTTGGAAGCGAGAAGGGCCAGACTTGTCTCGCCTACTTTGGTTATGTTGTCAGAAGGGCTCATTCCCTGGAGAAGGATGCCATGCTTGGTAAGGTGGAGGGTTGATGAAAGAGGGTAAGGCCCTCAACGAGATGGATTGATACAGTGGCTGTAATGATGGGCTCAAGTATAGCAAAGATTGTGGTGCTGGTGGGGGACTGGGCAGTGTCTTGTTCTGCTGTGCATAGGGTCGCTATGTGTCGGAGACGACTCAATGACACCTAACAACAACAAACTGTTTTCCAAAGTAACTGTTAGTTTGCATCCCTATTAGCAATGTTTAAGACTTCCAGTTGTTTTACCCCCTCACCAATACTTGGTATGGCCAATTATTTTTAAAAAAAAATTAACCATTCTAGTGCATGTGTAGTGATATTTCATTGTAGTTTTAATTTGCATTTCCCTAACGGCTAATGATGTCGAACATCTTTTCATGTGCTTATTTATTTGTTAGCTGGATATCTTCTTTGGTGAAACATCTGTTCCAATTTCTTGACCTTTTTCTTTTCTTTTTATCAATTGGGTAAGGCAATACTTTTGATTTGCAAGAGCCCTGGTGGTGCACTAAGTGCTCAGCTGCTAACTAAAAGGCCAATGGTTGAAACCCACCAGCTGTTCTCTTCCAAATTTCTTGGCATAAGTGAGTAAGTGCCTTCCAGCATTGCATCTGTTTGTTGAAATATCTCAATTGGTATTTCAATCTGGAACTTTGTTTTTCACCAATGTCTTCAGTGCAGCTTGGACTTCTTCCTTCAGTAGCATAGGTTCTTAATAAATTGAAACGGCTGAACATTGAACAGTTTTTTTTGGGTAGTGACACTTTGTATTCCTTCCATCTTTTAAAATTTATTTATTTAAGAGTTTATTTTATATTTAATGTTACATTTAGTTTCACTCCCCATTTACCATGCCCAATCCTAACCCAGTCTCCTCCCCTCCCTGCCCACTAACATTCCTCCTGTGCCCCTCATTGTTATGCACACCTGTTTGTCCTATATTACCTCCATGTGAATGTTGTCCCTCTGGTGTCCTGTGGTCTATTGCTCCAAGGGATGTATTTCCAGAGTCTGTGGGTGCATCACTCTGGGTCGAGTGGTCTGCATGTACGTCTTGTTAACTATTGGGCTGAGAGCCAACCCTGGGAGTGAGTTTTATTCCAGGGGCAGAATGTATTCCAGGGACATAGTATTGGGGGTCTCACCAGACTCCTTCTGATCAGTAATTCTGATCATTACTGAGTTTTGGGATTTTGTTCCACATTTTTCCTCCCACTCTATCCAGGATCTCCAGAGCTGATCCTTTCCTGAGTGGTTGGCATTGGTAGCCAGGCACCATCTAGTTCTTCTGGTCTTGAGGGTCATCCTGTACTAGGGCTGATTGCTTCCAAATGCCCTTTTTTGTTTTGTTTTTTGCATTCTTCTTCACGTCCAATGCTAGGAGACCATTAGATGCATCTTAGATGGCCACTTGAAACCTTTTAACACCCCAGTCGCTACCCACCAATGTAGAATGAGGAACAAGGCTTTTATATATTTTGTTGAGCCAAGTGAGTCTGGTGTCCCCCAGTACTATAGTCCTGAGATGGTAGATCCGTTGGATCTCTCTCCCATAGGGTCCGGGTGTCTGTGAGGGATTGCTCTGTGTCTGTCTTCTATTGTTTCTGTAAGGATTGCAGGTATTTTGTATTACTGGTATCTGTGCAAGATTAGCCTGTGCCAAATCTATCCTTGGTCTAGAGTATACTCCTGTTCACTGACCCCCATCTGATCCTCTCAGGTGTTTATGTGTTTATCTGTAGCCTGGTGCTTGGTGTTAATGGTAATGCAGTATTGTGGGTACACTGGCTGGTATTAGCATCTGTCGTCTATATCCTATGTGCACAATTCAGTGTCCTCCCTTTTCCTAATGTTATCATGGTGGTCTCAGACTTTTTCCATATATCCCTCCCTTTACCCACATCAGCATGTGGGCCCCAACTAGCCTGAAATTAATCCCTTCCCTTCTCTCCCCACCCCAGTAACATACAACATGAGTCCCTTTTAGCAAGCAAATCTTCTTTGTCTTTTTACAGTAATAGCCTCATACAGTACTTGTCCTTCTGCGATTCACTTATTTTACTCAGCATAATGTCCTCCAGGCTCATCCACGTTGTGAGATGATTTGAGTATCCCTCATTGTTCTTTAACGTAGCATAGTATTCCACTGGGAGCATGTACCATAATTTGGTTAGCCACTCATCTGTTGATGGGCCCATCTCTTTACTATAGTGAATTGTACTGCGATGAACATAGGTGTACATATGTCTGTCTGTGCACTGTCTCTCACCTCTTTAGGATATATTCTTAGTAATGGAATTGCTGGGTCAAATGGTATTTCTATGTTCAGTTTTTTAAGGAAACACCATACTGTATGCCACAATGGTTGTACCATTTTACAATCTCACCAGCAGTGCACAAGAGTTCCAATCTCTCTGCAACCTTGCCAGCATTTGTTATTTTCTGACCTGTTGAACTCTGCTATTATTGCTGGGTAAGATGATATCTTGATTTTTTTTTTTTTTTAACAGTGGAAGTTATAATTTTATTTATTTATTTTTTTAAGTTTTGATTTGGGTGAAGATTTACAGAGCAAGTTCACTTTCCACACTGCAGTTCACATATACTTTGTCTCATGTCATTGACCACAGTTTACCACAATGCAACAGTGCCCCTCCCATTTCCTCCCCATAGTTACCTCTTCCCAGTGTCCACCCCTCAATACTCTCCTGCCACCTGAGCTGTCTCCCTGTGCATAAGCAGCCCTTCCTTTTCCCATGATTGTTCTCTCCAGGGCGTGTGTCTACTTGAGGTAAATGTTTAACTCACATGCCT
>NW_006921729.1:6771565-6772901 GCF_000298275.1 Orycteropus afer afer
ACCATCAACGTTGTTTTGATTTGCAGCTCTGGTAGCATAGTGGCTAAGACGCTTGCCTGCTAACCAGATGGCTGGCGGTTCAAACCCACCAACCACTCCTCGGAAGGAAGGTTGGGCAATCCTACTTCCGTAGTGATACTGCCTCGGAAACCCAAGGAGGGGTCACTATGAGTCGGGGTCAACTTGACGGCACATAACATAACAATTACTAATGATTGTGAGCAATTTTTCATGGGTTTGTTGGTCGCCAGTATATCATCTTTGGTGAAGTGTCTGTTGAAGTCTTTTGCTCATTTGTGAACTGGGTTGTCTTTTTGGTGTTGAGGTGTTGAAGTTTTCTATAGATTTTGGAGATAAGTCCTTTATCAGATATGTCATGGGCAAATATTTTCTCCCGATCTGTAGGTTCTCTTTTTACCCTTTTGACGAAGTCTTTCGATGTGTATAAGAATTTAATTTTTAAAAGGTCCTAGTCATCCAGTTTCTCTTCTACCTCCTGTGCATTCTGGGTTATGCCTGATAGTCTATTTATGCCATAAATTAGGGCCTCCAGATTTGCCCCTATTTTATCTTTGATGAATTTTATAGTTTTGGGTTTTACATTTAAGTCTTTGATCCAGCTTGAGTTAGTTTTTGTGTATGGGCTGAGGTATAGGTCTTGTTTCATTTTTCTGCAAGTGGATATCCAGTTTTGCCAGCACCATTTAGTAAAGAGGCTTTCTCTTCCCCATTTAATGGGTTCTAGACCTTTGTGAAAGATCAGCTGTCCATAGATGGATGGGTCTATATCTGGACTTTCGATTCTGTTCCATTGGTCTATCTCTGTCATTGTACAAGTACTATGCTATTTTGACTACTGTGGCTGTATAGTACATAAGATCCAGGAGTGTGAGACCTCCCACTTTGTTCTTCTTCCTCAGAAGTGCTCTGCTTATCCAAGGTCTCTTTCCTTTCCATATGAAGTCAGTAGTTGGTTTTTCCATGTCCTTATTTGGGATTGTGTTAAATGTGTAGATTGCTTTAGGTAGTATTGACATTTTCACAACACTCAGTCTACCTATCCATGAACAAGGTAGGTTCTTCCATTTATGTAGTGCCCTTGCTGTCTCTTGTAGCAGTGTTTTATAGTCTTCTTTGTATAGGTCATTTGTGTCTCTGGTAAGGTTTATTCCTAGATATTTTATGTTTTTAGTAGTTATTTTAAATGGTATTGTTTCCCTTATTTCTTTATCAGAAGACTCTTTGTTGATGTAGAAGAATCCAACTGATTTTTGTATGTTGACCTTGTATTCTGCCACTTTGCTGAACCTCTCTATTAGTTCCAGTAGTTTTTTTT
>NW_006921729.1:6773611-6774125 GCF_000298275.1 Orycteropus afer afer
ATTCTGTTGGCTAGGATTTTGTTAAAGATTTTTGCATCTATATTCACGAGGGATATTGGTCTGTAGTTTTTCTTTTTAGTGGTGTCTTTCCCTGTTTTGGTATTAGTGTTATGCTTGCGTCATAAAATGAGTTTAGGAGTATTCCATCTTTTTCTATGCTCTGGAATAGCTTGAGTAGTACAGGTGTCAATTCTTCTCTGAATATTTGGTAAAATTTTCCAGTGAAGCCATCAGGGTCAGGGTTTTTCTTTATGGGAAGTTTTTTATGACCTGCTCAATTTCTTCTTTTGTTAGAGGTCTATTTAAGTATTCTATCTCTGAGTGGGAGAGTTTAGGTAGGTCTTGTGATTCTAGAAACTTGTCCATATCTTCTAGGTTCTCAAATCTGTTGGAGTACAGTTTTTCATAATATTCTGTTGTTGTTGTTGTTGTTATGTGCCGTCGAGTCAGCCCAGACCCATAGCGACCCCTCCTTGGGTTTCTGAGGCAGTGTCACTACGGAAGTAGGATTGCC
>NW_006921729.1:6774250-6794103 GCF_000298275.1 Orycteropus afer afer
ATTTACAATTTTCATGATTTGGATCTTCTCTTTCTTTTCTTTTGTTAGATTTGCTAGTGGCTTATCAATTTTGTTAATCTTTTCGAAGAACTAGCTTTTTGTTTTGTTGATTTTCTCTGTTTTTTGTTTTGTTTTGTTTTCTGTTTTATTTATTTCTGCTCTGATCTTTATTATTTCTTTATTTCTAGATACTGTAGGATTCTTTTGTTCTTTTTCTAGTTCTTGGAGTTGACGAGTTAGTGTTGACTTTGTTTCTTTCCTCTTTTTTGGTGTATGCATTTATTGCTACAAGCTGTCCTCTGAGTACTGTTTTTGCTGTGTCCCATAGGTTTTGGTATGATGTATCCTCATTCTTGTTTGTTTCTAGGCATTTTTTATTTCAGTTTTTATTTGTTCTATTACCTAATAGTTTTTGAGCAGTGAATTGTTCCACTTACATGTTTGATGTTTTTTCCTTGATCTTCCTATTATTAATTTCTAAGTTTATAGCATTGTGGCCCAAAAAGATGGTTTGTAGTATTTCAGTGTTTTTGAATTTATTGAGGCTTGTTTTATGTCCTAACATATGATCTATTCTAGAGAAGGATCCATGTGCATTGGAGAATAATGTGAATTGTGCTTTTGTTGGGTGGAATGCTCTGTATGTCTGTGAAGTCAAGTTGGTTGACTGTGTTGCTGAGTTCTTCCATATCTTTGTTGAGTTTTTTTCTAGTTGACCTGTCCCTCTTTGAAAGTGGGTGTGTTAAAGTCTCCTACTACTATTGTAGAGTTGTTTATTGTCCCTTTTTCAGTTAATATTTGCTTCATGTATTTTGGAGCACTTTCATTGGGTTCATATTTATTATCGTAACATCTTCTTTGTCAATTGTCCCTTTCAGCCTCATATAATGTCCTTCTTTGTCTCTTATGATGTTTTTCACCTTAATGTCTATTTTATCAGAAATTAATATTGCCATTTCTGCTCTTTTTTGATTGCCATGGGCTTGGTACATTTTTTCCCACCCATTAACTCTTAATTTGTTTTTATCTTTGTGTCTAAGGTGGGTCTCTGGTAGGCAGCATATCTATGGGTCTTCTTTTCTTATCCAATCTGCCACTCTCTTTCTCTTGATTGGTGCATTTGTCCATTCACATTGAGCGTAATTAGTGATAGATATGAATTGATTACTGTCATTCTGTTGTGTTTTTTTGTCGTGTTGTTGGTGATTCCTTGGCCCATATACTTTTCTGTGCTGAGTTCGATTTGTTGTCAAATGCTTCCTCTTTTCTTTATTGTTGGTTTTGTGCTTATTAAACCCATGTTTTCCTTCCTTCTGGAATTGCTTAGGAGGATTGTTAATTTTCTCTGTGGTTACCTTGGAGTGAATTCTTGTCTCTACATCTTTAGAACAATGCATTCTATGAAGACATTGCCCTGTTCTCCTCTCCATGTGCACATTTGTACCTAATTTTATTCCCTCTAATAGGTTAGTTGCTGTTGTCATGTGCAGATTGGCTTCCTTGATTTTAAGTGTACAATATTTTATGGTCTTATTTTGAGTTTCTATTTCTGATTAGGTTTGTTGATGTCACGTATCTTGATTTTATTGATCTCTGTTGTGGGTTCTCTACTGGAAGGACTTCCTTAAGCATTTCTTGTAGGGTTGGTCCAGTTTTCACAAAATCTCTTAATTTCTCTTTGTCTGGGAATGCCTTGATTTCACCCCATATTTGATGGATAATTTGGCTGGATATCGGATTCTTGGTTGAAAGTTCTCTTCCTTCAGTGTTTTATATGCCATCCCATTGCCTTCTTGCCTGCATGGTTTCTGCTGAGTAATTGGAGCTCAGCCTAACTGTTTGGTTATTGTAAGTAATATTTCTTTTGTGAGAAACTCACAAAGCTTTTTTCTTTGTCTTTCGTTTTGGAGAGTTTGATTATAATATGCCTCAGTGTTTTTTCTTGGGATCTATCTTGTATGGGGTTCTGTGAGCTTCTTGGACAAATATCTTTTCTTCCTTCATGATACGGGGGAAGTTTTCTGTTAGTAGATCTTCCACAATTTTCTTGGTGTTTTTTTTTTTTTTTTTTTTTTTTCTTTCCTCTTCTTGTTCTGGAATTCCAATGAGGTGTATGTTGTTTCTTTTCATGTCATCCCATATAACTCTTAGGTTCTCTTCATTTCTCTTAAATCTTTGTTCTGATTTTTCTTCATACAGGCTGGTGTCCAGGGATTTGTTTTCTAGTTGGGATATTCATTCTTCAGCCAGTTCTATCTTACTCTTTTGTGGTTCTACTATATTGTGTAATTCTGTAATTTTGGTATTCATCTTCTGGATTTCTAACTGCTGCTTTTGTATGAGTTCTGATTGTGCATTAATCCTGTTATTTTGTTCTTCAGTGATTTTCCTGAGTTCTTCCAGGGAACTGTCTGTGTTCTCCTTGCTTCTGTTTGGGGTTTCCTTAGGCTCTTGTAAAGCTCTATAAACATATCTTCCAAATTCCTTCTCAAATAATTCTATTGCCTCCTCTTCCTCCATGTTTAATGAGACCTTTTTGGGGGGTTTTGCTTCTAATGCCTTGTCCTATTTTTTGTTTGTTTGTTTGTTTGTTTGATTTGAGGTTGCCTGTTGTTTCCTAGACATTTTGAGATTGTCTTTAACTGTTGGTTATGTATTGATTTTCTGTCTTGGTTTTATGATTTAATATTTTGAAAAGGTGGAGCTGGTGTATTTTATTTATTTATTTTTGTTTTAATTCAGGTGTGCTGGGTTGCTCTGCAGTTTTCTTTGTGATGATGGAATCACTGTGTGGAATGTGGATGTAGGCCTCTATTTTTTGTAAAGATGGTTTAGAATTTGAGCTAGCAGGTATTATGGTGGTTGAATGTGAGTTTTCTACTGGATGAGTGAGGGTATAGGTGGAGAAGATGGGAGGGGAAGAGAGAAGGAAGGGAAGCTCCAAGTTGCTAGGGGTGGTTTCTAGGGCTTTGAGCAAGCTGCTAATGATGATGTTGTACTGTTGTTCACAGGCCTGCAGCTCAAAGTAAAAACTCCAGTTGTTAGGGGGTTTCCATTTTCTGCCAGGCTCAGACACACACAAAAACCCCACTCTCGAGGCCCCTCTATGCTAAAAAGCTGACCCAAGACAACTGGCCTGCTCTGCGATCTGCCACGGGAATTCCTCTCAGGGCCTACGCACTTGCAGTGCTAATGATCTCTCTGCTTGGGTTTCAGTGGTGCTAGAGTGAGGAAAATGCCTGCTTGCACCCAGCGGCTCCAAGTTTACTGAAAAAGTCAAGTACCACCACACCATGCCAAAACGCTGGACCAAGCCCATTCCATGATCTGCTATGGGAGTTCCTCCCATGGCATGCCCACTTGAAGTGTTAATGGTTTCTTCTTGGGTTTCAGTGGTGCTGAAATTGCCTGCTTGCACCCAGCAGACCCAAGTGTACGATTAAAGCAGGTACTGAAGGTAGATCCGTGAGGTGACTGCTGGTACACTGGTGTAGTGCATCTTCTTCCTTAACCCAGGGAGGTCCTCGATGGCCCTTCTCACCTGCTGGTCGGCACTCCCCCAAGGAGGTCTCCAACTGCCTTTCTTGCCTGCCGATCGGCACTATGCAAGTTAGATTTTCATGTTTGTTTGTTTTTTCCCTGCCTCTTTCTCCTTTCTAATCCTACTCCCCTGAGTCTGTCACACTCTGCTTCAGTGAGCAGTTCAGAGCACCAGAATTTCTATTTCAAACTGCTGCACCTAGTTTTCCAGGCACTAAGATGCTAGAGGGAATTAGCATGGGGACTACTGACAATACGCCATTTTCTGGTCTCCCCTTCCTTCCATCTTTTGATGCTTCCTGCATCGTTCAACATTTTGCCCATAGATTTCTTCAATATTGGAACTTAAGGCTTGAATTTTTTCTTTAGTTCTCTCAGCTAGAGAAATGCCAAGCATGTTTTTCTGTTTTGGTTTACTACCTCCAGGTCTTTGCATATTTCTTTATAATACTTCACTTTGTCTTCTCAAATTGCCTTTGAAATCTTCCTTCTGCTCTTTTACTTCATTTCTTCTGTTCACTTTAGCTACACTCCATTCAAGAGCAAGTTTCAGAGTCTCTTCTGACATCAGTTTTGGTCTTTTCTTTATTTCCTGTCTTTTTAATGACCTTCGGCTTTCTTCATGTATGATGTTTTTGATGTCATCCCAGAACTCATCTGGTCTTCAGGCACTGGTGTTCAATGTATCAAATCTATTCTTGAGATGGTCTCTAAATTCAGGTGGGATACAGTTAAGGTTGTACTTTGTCTTTTGTGAACTTTTGAAAATTATCTTCAGCTTCAACTTGACTTTTCATAGGAGTAACTGAAGGTCTGTTCCACAGTCACATCCTCAGCCTTGTTCTGATTAATAATATTGAACTTCTCCATCTTCTTTTCCCACAGATGTAGTCACTTTGATTTCTGTGTTTCACCTGATCTATGTGTATGTTGTTGTTGTTGTTGTTGTTATGTGCTGTCAAGTCAGATCCGACTCATAGCGACCCCTCCTTGGGTTTCTGAAGTGGTATCACTACGGAAGTAGATTGCCCAACCTTCCTTCTGAGGAGCAGCTGGTGGGTTTGAACCGCCAGCCTTCTGGTTAGCAGTCAAGTGCCTGAGGCACTACGGAATAAAGCTATTTCCAATGAATAAGTCATAGTCTTATAAAATTCTATCATGCAATCTCCAGCATCAATTCTATCACCAAGGCCATATTTTGCAACTACTGATCCTCCTTCTTTTTTCCAAATTTCATACTCCAGTCAGCAGTAATTATTAATGCATCTTGATTGCATGTTTGATCTACTTCAGACTGCAGAAGGTGGTAAAAGTTTCCAATTTTCAGCTTTAGCATTAGTGGTTGGTGCATAAATTTGAATAATAGTTGCATTCACTGATGTTCTTTGTAGGCATATGGATATTATCCTGTCATGGACAGTGTTGTACTTCAGGATAGATCTCAAAATGTTCTTTTTGATACTGAATGTGATGCTGTTCCTCTTCAATTTGTTATTCCCAGCATACTAGACCATAAAATTGTGACCTTGCTGTTATTTCAAATACCTGTGGTACAGCTTCGAGTATCACAGCAACAGGCAAGACACTACAGCAGGACAAACTGACAGATAAGTGTTGTTGTTGTTATTGTTGTTAGGTGCTGTCAAGTCAGCTCTGACTCATAGCGACCCTATGTAGAACAGAACAAAACACTGTCCCATCCTGTGCCAGCCTCACAATCCTTGCTGTACCCAAGGCCATCGTTGCAAGCACTGTATCAATCCATCTCATAGAGGGTCTTCCCCTTCTTTGCTGACCCTCTACTTTACCAAGCATGATATTCTCCACAGAATGGTCCCTTTTGACAATGTGACCAAAATAGGTGAGACAGAGTCTGGCCATTCTTGCTTCCAAGGAGCATTCTAGATGCATTTCTTCCAGGACAGATTTGCTCATTCTTTGGTCAGTCCATGATATTTTCAGTATTCTTTGCCAATGCCCCAACTCAAAAGCATCAACTCTTCTTCAGTCTTCCTGTTCACTGTCTAGCTCTCACCCGCATATGAGGTGATTGAAAATACCATGGCTTGGGTTGTTGTTGTTAGGTGCTGCCGAGTCATCTCCAACTCATAGCGACCCTATGTATAGCAGAACAAACACGCCCAGTCCTGTGCCAGCTCCATGATCCTTGCTATACCTGAGTGCATAGTTGTAGCTACTGTGTCAAGCTCAAGGTTAAAAGAGTATCTCAGGGGAATCATCTCGGGACATCCTCCAGTCTCAACTGGCCCAGAATTTTTTTTTTTTTTTTTTAAACCTCAGGTTCTTTTCCACATTTTTCTCGCATCCTATCAGGATCCATCTATTGTGGCCCTGACCAGAATGATCAATAGTGGTAACCAAGCACCATCTTGTTCTTCAGGCCTCAGGGTAGAAAAGGCTGTGGTTTGTGTAGACTATTATTCCTGCAAACTTGTTTCTTCTTTGAGTCTTTGGTATCCTTTCTTGTTTGCTCCATACAAGTAGAGAACAATAGTAGTATCTTAGATGGTTGTTTGCAAGCTTTTAAGACCCCAATCATTATTCACCAAACTAGGATGTAGAACATAAACTTTATGAACTATATTATACCACTTGACCCAGTTGTCTCATGACAATATGGTCCTAAGAAAACTCAGAAAACCAATTCTGCAAGTTATTTGGTAATGTCTAAGAAGTATCTGTAACTGTGTCTCCTATATTCTTTATTACATATATGGATATACATGTATATGATCACTTATGCATATACATATGCATACACCTATATAGTTATATATGAATGTGAAAGCTGGACAATGAATTAGGAAAACTGAAGAGCTGATGCCTTTGAATTATGGTGTTGATGAAAAATACTAAAAATACCATGGACTGCCAAAAGAATGAACAAATCTGTCCTGGAAGAAGTGCAGCCAGAATGCTCCTTGGAAGTGAGAATGGCCAAACTTCATCTCACCTACTTTGGCCATGTGGTCAGAAGGGACCATTCCCTGTAGAATGATGTCATGCTTGGTAAAGTAGAAGGTCAGCAAAAAAGAGGACGACAAGATGGATTGACATAGTGGCCACACCAATGGGCTCAAACATAGCAATGATTGTGAGAATAGCATAGGTACAGCAACTAAGGTGGCACCTAACAATAACAACTATGCATATATCCCACACATACATACCTTGTTAGACTGGGAATGTGTTAGACTGGATTCTCTAGAGAAACAAAAACCAGCAAAGCTTATATATATATATATATATAAAGAGAGAGAGAAATTTATCTTAGGAAAATGGCTCACAAACATATAGAAGCCAGCAAGTCCAAAGTCCCTGGAGCAAACGTTAGGCTGGAGGCTTTTCTTAGCTTCCACAACTGCAGGGGGGCTGAGAAGCTCAAGGCTGGCAGGCAGTACACCGGCTGTTGACTCTAATGAATGATGAATCCCAAATCTCCAGCCCGAACGGTGGACTGCCCACTCACGGACAGCTGTAGGCAGCACACCAGAATCCCAATCCACAGAAGAATGTCTCTCTTCCCAGGATGTCCCAGGATATCCTGGAAGCAGGCCACACCCTTAGGGAAACTCCTCTTGACAGACTGGCTACTCAGAACACAGTAATCCGATCCCATCATGGGAACAACCACATAGAACTGGGGTCCAGCCAAGTTGACACACAGCTCCAACTATCACAATACCTATAAACATATATGCCTACATACATACATGTATACCCACACACATATTTTTTGGTTGTTGCTGCTGTTGTTTCAAGATTATATATGCCATAGCAGTTACCATACGTTCTTCTTCCCTTATGCATGTCTTGGTGACATTATTTACCTCGTCAAGCTGTGTAGAGTTCACCTTCATTTGATTTTATCTTTCTCACCACCAAAAATAACAAGTGGTCCTATCCCACATGTTTTGATTATTCTTATTTTTCTTTGATCTCTTGATATTTTTAGACTTTTTTCTATGTAGATTTTATTTTTAACCTGATATTTAGAATTTTTCTCAAATGGAAAGAGTTTTACAAGTTTTCAAAATTTTATTCCTAATATTTAATTGTAGTCTGTTGTTGTTACAGATTGTGGCTTATATGACATTTACTTTTTGAGATTTAAATTGGCCTTAGTCACTTAAATGTTATGCTTGGGTTTATAAAGACTGTGTACTTTCTTCTTGCATGCTGTTGTTGTTGTTGTTATGTGCCGTCGAGTCAGCCCCGACTCATAGCAACCCCTCCTGGGGTTTCCGAGGCAGTATCACTACGGAAGTAGGATTGCCCAACCTTCCTTCCGAGGAGTAGCTGGTGGGTTTGAACCGCCAGCCTTCTGGTTAGCAGTCAAGTGCTTTAGCCACTATGCTACCAGAGCTCCTATTAATAGTTATTCAAATAGTTATTTAAACTATTCATACCCTTATATTTTTGGCTATTGATTTTGAGAGTTGTGTTAAAATCTCCCTCTACAAATATGGATTTCTCAACTTCCTGTATTTTTGTCAGCTTTAAATATAGTAAAGACATGATGTTAGATTCATAAAGGTTATCAGTACACTTTCTTGTGGCTTAGAATATTTTCCAATATGGGTATCTGTCTCTTAATGTTTTCTTGCTTAGATTCTATTGTTTTCAGGTGGTCAAATTGTCATATCTAGATGTTCAAATTGTCATATTTAATCTCATTTTGTAATTATTTGGTAGATATTTTCCTACTCTTTCAACATTATCTTTTCAACTTAACTGTGTCATTTTCATTTGTTTTTTTGGTGTGTCTCTTGTAAACAGTATACAACTATTTGTTGTGGTGGTGGTAGTGATGGTTTTCTAAACCCAGTCTGCATTTCTTTAAATGCAGCCCATTTATATTACATTGCCTTACCCTATTATTGGATTTATTTCTGTCATCTTTATGTTTGCTATTTGCCATCCTCTTGGTATATCTTCCTGATTTCCCTTCACGCCTATATTTCTGCCATTGGTTTGAATGTTATATACCTTCTATTTCTATTATTCTCTTGAACTATAGAATTCTTCAATATGTACATCTTCTATCCACTTTCACTTAGCAATATTTAAAGAGGTTATACTTGTTTAATACTATCTTTCACTGGTTTCTTGGCTTACTGTTGCTTCTTGTATCTCACCTCTTCCTCTTGGATTCTTTTTTCTGTTTTTCATAGACTGAATCCTCAGTATTTGTTGCCATTAATGTTCATGAATGATAAACTTTTGAACTCTTATTTTTCTGAGAGCATTTTTTTTTTTTTACTTTATATCTGTGTGTGATAGTTTAGCTGTTTAAAGTTCTAGATTCAAAATGATTTTCCCTTAGAACTTCGAAGAGAGTCCTCCACTACCCTTACTTGCTCTTACTCTGGACTTGACTCTTGGAAAATGTTGGGGCAGGAACTAGGATTTGTGGAGTTCTGTGCTTGTATGCTAACAAAAAGGTCAGCAGTTCAAACCTCCCAGCTACTCCACAGGAGAAAAATGAGGCAGTCTACTTCTATAAAGATTACTGCTTTGGAAATGCTATGAGGCAGTTCTACTCTGTCTTATAGGGTTGCTATGAGTCAAAATTCAACTCGATAGCATTTGAACTTTTTTTTTTCCTTTGGTTTGACTCTCTACTAGCCACTTTAACATTATCTAAGTTACTTTTTACAACATTCCTATTTTCAGAAGTGAGAGAAGGCTAAGAAAGGTGAAATAAATCCATTCATTCAACAGATGTTTGTGTAATGTCTTCTAAGCAAGCTCTTTCAACTAAAGGAGCTCACAGTCCACTGGGAAGCAAGGTAGCAAAAAGGTGCTGTCAGCAGTGTACTGTTAAAGGCATAGTAAGACCAACGCCTAGGGGATAGCAAAGAAGACTTCTTTTAATGATAGCTTTTCTAAAATCTTAAGGGTTTGGGGACAATATCTTCAAAGACTCAGATACTCTTGAAGGATTTTAAAAAGCAGAACAGTGTCATGACCAGATTTGCATCTTAGATTACCCTGGCTGCAGTGTGGAAAGAAATTATTGAAGGGAATGGGACTGGAGACCAGGAGAACAGGTAAGAGGATATCACAGTAATCCAGGTTAGAGGAGATGCAGAGGAAGGAGTCAGCAATGACTCCCAGGTTACTGACTTGGTTTACTTGGTGTGTTTCATGGAGATAAGGGAACACTGGAGGGGGAGCAGGGAGGTGAGGGAAAGATAAGATTAGTTTGAAATATTTTGAGCTTTAGACATTTGTAAGATAGCCAAGCAGAAATAAACAGTAGGCAGGTTGATATACAGGTCTATAGATCAGAGCTACAGTGCAGTGCCTGGCCAATGTGAAGCATTATTGCTGTTATTATTATACCTGGGCTGTATAATAGGAGAGTGGTGATATTATTACATGGGAATAATGATGATGATTATGATGTCAGCAATAACATAGTGGTGAGCCCTTATTTCATGCTCATAAGTGCCAAAAGCTATCACACATGCTTTGTATGAATGGACTTGGTTAATTCATTCAATTTATGGGATTGCTACTCTTTAGCATTTTCAATTGAGAAATTGAGGCACAGAGAGGTTAGGTAGCTTGCACAAAGCCACACAGCAAAGTCAGGATTTGAACCCTGACATTCAGACCCCAAACTCCATGATCTTACGTCATAGTCCAATCAACCAGTCATTAAGTGGGAGACCAAAACAAACCCCTGCCACTGAATCAATTCCAACTCACAGCTACTTCACTGGGTTTCTGAGGTGGTAAATCTTTACAGAAGTACATTGCCCCATCTTCCTTCCATGGAGGAGATGGTGGTCAACAGTCAAATGCTTTAGGCACTGCACCACCAGAGCTCCTTTAGTGGGTGACAGGGCCTGTAAATTCACCGTTGTTGTTAGGTGTTTTCGAGTTGGTTTTGACTCATAGCAACCCTATGTTCAACAGAACAAAACACTGACCAGTCCTGCACCATCCTCACAATCTTTGCCATGCTTGAACCCATCATCCTAGCCACAGTGTCAATCCATCTCATTGAGAGTGTTCCCCTTTTTAGCTGACCCTCCACTTTACCAAGTATGACATCCTTCTCCAGGGACTGGTTCCTTCTGACAACATGACCAAGGGACTGGTTCCTTCTGACAACATGACCAAAGTATGAGAGGCAAAGTCTGGCCATTCTTGCTTCTAGAAAGCAGCATTCTGGCTGTACATCCTACAACACCGATTTGTTCATTCTTGTAGCAGTTTGCGGTACATTCAATACTCTTTGCCAACACAGTTCAAATGCATCAATTATTCTGCAGTCTTTCTTATTCATTGACCATCTCTCACATGCATATGAGGCTATTGAAAAGACAATGGTTTGGGTCAGGTGCACCTTAGTCTTCAAAGTGACATCTTTGCTCTTACATACTTTAAAGAGGTCTTTGCAGCAATGCATTGGTCTTTGCAGCAATGTATTGTTCTTTGCCCAGTGCAATCCATCCTTTGATTTCTTGAGGGTTGATTGGAAGTTAAATTATTTCAAGATTTAGAGCCAGATTTCAAGGACCATGCTTTTCACCACATCAGTAGAAGTGTAATGTGGAATGTCTCTCCTCGAGGAATTTATCATCTGGTTGGGGTGATAAGATATATGGGAAAATAATTACAAGAGTCAGGCGTGTTGGTGGGGTCTGGTTTAGGGGAACCATGGAAAAGGCCCAGCCTCCCGGTTTCCTAGAGAGGTGCTTGGAGCACCTATCTGCCTATCTGCTAGGACTAATTCCACTGAATGTAACAGAAAACCCCAAATGACAATGCCTTAAACAAGATAGAGGTTTTTTGCTCATGCATAAGAAGTCTGAGGAAGGCTCGTGTGGCAGCTCTGCTGTTATCACAGACCCAGGCACTTTCTAACTTTCTGCTCCACATCCTGTTGTTAGCTCTCATACTCAAGGCCACCTCATGATCCACTGTGGCTATTTAATCTCCAGCCATCATGCCTGCATGCCAGCTAGCTAAAAGGAGGAAGAGGAGATGCCAAAAAGGTGACCCTCTCAGCTGATGTGCTTTCTTTTAGGAGCCTTCCCAGAAGTCCCTGACTATACTTACATTCGCATCTCATTGACCACACTTAGTTGCCAAGACTGGGTGTAGGCCCAAGTAAAATTAAGGTCCTATTATTAAGGAAGAATGGGAAACTATACATGGTTACTAAACTGTTTGTTATTTACAGTCTCCTAGGAAGTTTCACCAGGAGCTCTGGTGGCATAGTGCCTAAAGCATTTGAATGCTAACCAGAAGGCTGGTGGTTCAAACCCACCATCCACTACTAAGAAGGAAGATCGGGCAATCTACTTCCATAGTGCTACCACTTCGGAAACCCAAGGAGGGGTTGCTGTGAGTTGGAGCAGACTCGACGGCAGTGAGTTTGGTTTCTTTTTTTTTTTTTTTTTAGAAGTTTCCCCAGCCCCATCTGTGATTCTAGTAAGTGCTGAGATTGATTCTAGTAAGTGCTGAGATTTACACAGCATTATGTGCCAAGTGATGTTTTTGTGTTTTACATGTATTAACTCATTCCATCCTTACCAGTGCCCTATAGGAAAGGTACTACTATTACCCCAATTTTACAGATGAGCACAGTGAGGCACAGAAAGGTTATGTATCTCATCCCAAGGTCACATGGCTAGTAAGTATCAAGGATGGGATTAGAATCTAGGGAGTCTGGCTCGAGCGCAGGTTTTCTCAACTACAGCACTATTGACATTTTGGGCCAGATAATTCTTTGGTGTAGCAGCTGTCTTGTACATTGTAGGATATTTATCAGCTTCCCTGACTACTACCCACTGGATTCCATTAGCAGCACCCTCACCCCCCATCCTGAGCTGTGACAACTAAAAATGTCTCCAGACATTGCCAGATGTCCTTGGAGGGGAGAGGGCAAAAATGGCTCTGGTTGAGAACCACAGCTCTACAATCTGTACTGCTTGCCACAATACTGTGCTATAACCTATCTCTTATATTGGAGAATCAACAGCTGCACTTAATGGAGAAAGGGGTAAACGCTACTGGAGAGGGCAGAATCAGAGCGATCACAGATGGAACAGTACATTGAGAAGCTGGATGTTGCAGAAAACAAGGAACAAGAATGCATTGCTGAGACTTCTGGTAAGATGGAGGACTAGGCAGACATGCAACACAGACCCTCTTTAACAAAGAAAAGAAAAACCAATCGACAGAGATACAGAAGATAATCCTGGAGCCCTGTGCTTTCAAAGGAACTATGCAGAAGTGGATTAGGCACCAACTAGTGGAAAAATCTGAACGAAAACAGTGAGTACAGAGATGGTCGGAGCTTCAGACTGTCAGCTCCTCTGATGGAACCAACAGCCTGAATATTTCCAAGTGGTATTGGGACCTGAGAATTGAACTAAAGATCAACCCTGGTCACCAAGGGCTGCAGAGACGACTGCACTGGTGGCCTATGACTAGGAAGGGAAACAGCAAGGAGGCAGACAACATGAGCTGTTGACTTTCTGCTGTCCAGAGGGTGCAGCCATTTTGATTGTTTACACAGGCAGCCATTTTGGATATGTAAAGTGACCGATGGCCATTTTGAATCTTTACAAGTGGCAAGCATTTTGGATTTTGCATTCTCATTTGAATTCCAGGGACCTAAGAATAGGCTCTGTTTCCCAAGGCTGGCAGGGACATATGAGAGGCTGACAACAGGAAAGGAGAGAAATGGTGAGTGTGTAAGTGCTTTCAACTAGAGAATAGAGGAGCACAGTACCCTGCTTGCATAGATAACATACAAAGAAAACAAAAATTGTGGGCAAGTCATTCCAACATACAATCACCAATTAAATATAAACACAAAAACGTCACAATGCCTCAGAGACAACAGAGCATCACAGTCCACACAAAGAAGCAAGATAAAGCAGGAGAAACAAGGGACCAGGATTATAGACCCAAAACATATCCCTGAGGAAGACGCAGCATTGGAACTCCCTGATAAGGAATTAAAAAGAATTATATTTAGGTATCTTCAATGAATTGAGAGACAGATCAAGAGAAACACAGAGAAAAACCTAGAATGATTTCAAAAGACAATATAAGAACAAAATGATAAAATAAATGAAAAATTAGAAATGATACAAAATCTACACACAGAAATCCAGAAGATTAGTACTAAATTGTCAGAAATAGGTAACACATTGAATGGGCAAAGGAGCAGAATTGAATCAATGGAAGACAGAATTAGGGAGATTGAAGACAAATACCTGAACACTTCCTTGGAAATGGATCAATCAGAAAAAAGATCAAAATAGAATGAAGAAAGCCTAAGGTTCATGTGGGATATCTTCAAAAGGAATAACTTACATGTAATCGGAATTCCAGAACAGGAAGAGAAAAATAAAACCATAGAGAAAATTGTCCGAAGACTTGTTGGAAGAGAATTTTCTTGGTATGGTGAAAGATGACAATATATCCATTCAGGAAGTCCAATGAACCCCAAACAGGATAGACCCCAAAAGAAAATCACCCATTCATATCATCATCAAACTTACCAAAACCAAAGACAAAGAAAGAATCATGAGAGCACGGGAAAAATGAAAAGTTACCTACAAGGGGGAACCAATAAGTCTAAGCTTGGATTTCTCAACAGAAACCATGCAAGCGAGAAGACAATGGTGTGGTACATATAAAACCATGAAAGAGAAAAATTTCCAACCAAGAATTATGTACCCACCAAAATTGTCCCTCAAATATTACGGTGAAATTAAGACATTTCCAGATAAGCAGAAATTAAGGGAATTTGTTAAAACCAGACCAACCTTACAAGAGATGCTAAAGGGAGCCTTTTGGACAGAGAAGCAACAACAGCCAACAACAACTGACCATTAACACACATGATGATATAACCCAGAAACCAACCCAGCTATGGAAATATCCAAAGTAAAGAAGCCTACAAGATTGTAAACTGGGAACCAGAGACATCAATTGACAAATGACGACAACTACAAACCAAAAAGAGGGAAAAAACTGTCGTTACAGAACTTCTAGAAGGTAGGGAAGTCACGACAACTACAACATAGAACAGACTGTTCTAAATTTGGGAAGAAAATTATAAATCACAGGGTAACCTTAAAGAAAATGATAAACCTTCACATCAAAAAAGAGGACCAGCATAAATATTCAGCACATACTAAAATAATAGCAATGAAGGAAGTGATAACATGACTCATAAACAAAACAAGCTCAGCATAGAAAATTATATGGAACAAAGAAACCACAAAAAAGCACATAACAAAAATGACAACTAATTCATATTTGCTGATAATTACATATCTGGCAAGGGACTTATCTCTAAGATTTGTAGCAGAAGAGTGGATGACCAAACTATGGTACATACACATAATGGAATTTTATGCAGCACTAAAGACTAATTTAGAGTCTGTAAAACACCGCATAATATGGATGAACTTGGAGGACATTATGCTGAGTGAAATAAGTCAATCACAGAAGGACAAATAAAGTATTAGTTCATTGTTGTGCAGGGTCAAGGAAAGGTTTATATATGGAAGGAAACTTTCTTTGTTGGTTACTATGGTAGGGAACACTGCAAAAAAAAAAAAATGCATTGACCCATGTCACTTTAGTTGTATGTATTTCACTGTACATAAATTATATTTCAATAAAATGCATTTAAAAAAAAATTTAAAAAATGAGGAATGACATCATGGGAGTTGATGGAGACAAAGAAGATGGCAAGAAAGATATATGAGAAAAATATTTGCAAGAAAGAATAGGACCAGGGCCAGATTCAAGGACATGTGACCAGTGCAGTCTTCTGCACTCAGAGGGGCCTGGTGTTTCATTTACTGCTCTACTGTCATGCTCTTGAAATTCTTAATAATTTTATCTTTGGAAAAAAAAAAAAAAAGAATGCATTGCTAATCGTAGAGAGGCAGTTTAGAAGTGGGAGGGGTTGATGTCATAATGTGAGGAAAGAAGGCGAGCTCCATGTGCCCAGCTGTTGACTCTAGAGGAAGGAAAGACAGATTACCAACATTTGAGGTCAGTGAAGTGTCTGTTGTCTATTGTCCCATGAGGTAGCCACTAACTACATGCCCTTAGTAAAATTAGTTAATCAAAATTTAAAAATTGAGTTCCTTAGTTACACTAGCCACATTTCAACTAGGTGTTCAAAGTATTATTTTATTATTATTTATTAGTACAATTACTAATTTCCTCTTGCAATGAAAAGCCATACTTGAGGAGACACTTAAGATCATACAGATATCCTGCTTCTCATCAAACATTCCTTCCACATCTAGCATTCAGTGATGATTCTTGCCTGAATCAGTCTTTACACTGATGGTTGAAAATCCTTTTATACTTTTATAGTTATAGTTCATCTACCCAGAAGAGATTAAACACAGAGAGAAGGTTGCTTATGTGAATTAGACTATGGTATGTGGCAAGGAAAAATGTTATAGTGGGATTAATTTATATAAAGGAGCCCTGATGATGCTGTGGTTAAGTGCTTGGCTGCTAACCAAAAGGTCAGCGGTTTGAACCCATAGCTGCTCTGTAGGAGGAAGATGTGGCAGTCTTCTACTGTAAAGATTTACAGCCTTGGAAACCCTATGGGGCAGTTCTACTCTGTACTATAGGGTCCCTATGAATTGGAATCGACTTGATGGCAACAGGTTAAATCTACATAGATGGTCAGCTGATTTAGAATTTTTTTTGCTTCCTTATACAATCTTGTAATTGTGGAGATCCAGCTAATAAATTACTTAGGTAAGAAGGCCTAACTCTAGTTTATTTCAAAGTACTTAATATCTCTGATTCCTGTCACCTGAAAATGGAAATAATTCTTCACCGATATGTGGTAATTATTGTATGAACTGATGTAAAAGTAACTGACACAGGACAAGGCACAAAGACTTAAACAGCCTGTGATGGTCTCCTTCTCCCTTGTGGAATTGGCCCCAAGGAGGCAGAGAGAGACATACCTGGTAAAGAGGGTAGCATTGGCAGATAGACTAGAGCAAGGTAATCAGAAGCAGACCCATTTACAAGGACAAGGACTGCAGGCCGCCGTCAAGGGAAAGTCAGCTTTCTTAAAAGGCAAGGTGCTAGAAAGGGGGAGGAATATCTAGAACGAGAACTCTATTCTCATGGAATGGCTCCTCTCTCTGGCTATAGTAGAATATAGAAGATGTGGAGGGGTAAGACCAGAGACAAGCCAAGTGAAGGTGTCTGATGGGGGCCTCAGGACGGATGCATGAAAGGTGAAAGGCAGATACCTGCAGTGATCATTTTAGAAAACATGCCAGAAAGACATATCCAGCTTATGGAACCAGATTTGAGGTTGGTGTGATCATTAAGCAGACAACAGCAAGTACTGGACAATGTACTTGGGGTGATGATATTAAGGGGTTCCAGCAGTGTGAACAAGAGCTCTGGTGGCGTAGTGCCTAAGGCATATGACCGCTAACCAGAAGGTTGGAGGTTCAAACCCACCAGCCACTCCTCAGAAGGAAGGTTGGGCAATCTACTTCCATAGTGATACCACCTCAGAAACCCAAGGAGGTGTCGCTATGAGTCGGATCTGGCTTGATGGCAGTGCATTGCATTGTAGAGGTGTGAACATTGAAAGTGAGAGCACTAGCTGAGGGCTGATCCCTCATGAGGGTGCTGGGTGGCTTTCTTTATCCATATAAACTTTCCATGTGGCTCAGAGCTATGGACCCCACCATACCCATCTCTTCCCTGGAGTTCAGGCCTCTCCCTCTAGCCTTCCCTCAAGGCCTGAGCAGAATTCTGTTGTTATAGGAGTCAGTAACCTTCGAGGATGTGGCTGTGTACTTCACCTAGGACCAATGGGCCATCCTGGACCCTGTGCAAAGAGCTCTGTACAGGGAGGTGATTCTGGAGAATTATGCAAACGTGGCTTCCCTGGGTAAGGCCTCCCTTCTCTCTGAGACCCAGCTTCTGCCCAGTCTCCTAGCTTCTTAATTAGAGGATCTGAGGTCTCTAATACCACCAGGTTTGATGTTTCATGAGCTAAGCTCCCCATTCTCCAATTTGGGGTAACCCCTTTGGTTTTAAACAGGACTGCCCTATTCTCTGTTTGCTGATGAGACTCTCCTAGGAGAGACTTTGCTCTGGGAACAGAGGGAATTGAGAAGGTTCCTGATGTCCCACCTTCAATTCTCTATTCTCTCAGTTCTCTGGTGGGAGATCTTGTCCCTTCCTCTATGTGTAAGAGTTTCCTAGGATCACCATGCACATATCTCCAGAGACTGTCAGAATAAGCTTCCTCCTGAGCAAAACAATTTGAGCCCTTCCTTAGCCCCGCAGATTCTCTGCTTACTGGCCTTACTTAGTCTCTTGTTCAGGACAAGCTAATACTACCTAATTTTACCCAGTAAAGCAGAGGGTAGCCTGAGAGGGCTTGAGAGGTTACCTATAGGTGACTTTCCTCACCTTCCTATTCCTCTTCTTTCTCCTTTAGCAGCATTTCTATCCACCAAACCAGATCTGATATTCCAGCTGGAGCAACAAGAAGCACCATGGGGCCCAGATCCCTGGAAACTGGTTGGGATAGAGTCCCTGAGAGGTGTTTGAACAGGAAAGCAGGAGAACATAGGCATCTTTCTTTCCAACTTTGCCTTCTCCTTTGTTTGTTTGTCATTGTTTCTTAATTTTGTTGTTGGTGTTGTTGTTGAGAATATATACAGCAGAACATATACCAATGCAACAATTTCTACATGTGCAATTCAGTGACATTGATTACATTTTTAAAGTTGTGCAACCCTTCTCACTCACCTTTTCTCAGTTGTTCCTCCCCCATCAACATACTGTCACTGCCCCAAGTTTCCTATCTAAACTTTTGAGTTGCTGTTATCAGTTTGGTCCCACATAGATCTTAAAAGAGCACAATGCTGTAGATATTTCTACATACATATTTGTATGTGCTATAATGTCCAGGAGCTCTGGTGGTGTAGTGCCTAAGGCACTTGACTACTAATCAGAAGGTTGACAGTTCAAACCCACCAGCCACTACTCGGAAGGAAGGCTGGGCAATCTACTTCTGTAGTGACACTGCCTCAGAAACCCAAAGAGGGGTCGCTATGAGTCAGAGATGACTCGACGGTACATAACAACAGCAACGTAAGAATGTCCATATATATAATAGAGTTAATGAGGCAAAGTTACGATAGCTTGTTATTGTTGTTGTTATGTGCCATCGAGTCAGACCCGACTCATAGCGACCCCTCCTTGGGTTTCCAAGGCAGTATCACTATGGAAGTAGATTGCCCAACCTTCCTTCTGAGGAGTGGCTGGTGGGTTTGAACCGCCAGCCTTCTGGTTAGCAGTCAAGTGCCTTAGGCACTATGCTACCAGAGCTCTCCCATGATAGCTTCTTTGCCACAGCCAAACACCCTGAGGGAGAGAGTCACTAGGCCACTAGCTCCAGACCATGGTGTTGGGGGATAGCCGTATAAGGTGAACATTTACACCAAGTAGGTACACTCCTTAGAACAATCAACCATAGGAAATCAGAAGGGCAATATTTGTACAGGGAGATAGCTCATAGGGCTCATTTACTACACAAAAACATTGTTGTATATCTTACATTGGAGAGTAGCAACTGGGGTCTTAAAAGCTTGCAAGCAGCCATCTAAGATGCAACAATTGGTCTCTCCTCATTGGGATCATAGAAGAATGAAGAAAACCAAAGACATACGGAAACAATTAGTCCAAGGGACTAGTGGACCATGTGAACCTCAGCCTACATGACCCTCTGACCAGAAGAACTAGATGGTACCCAGCTACCACTGTCAACCACTTGGAAAGGGATCAAAATATAAGATCCTGGACAGAGTGGGAGAAAAATGTGGAACAAAACTCAAAATCATAAAAAAGAACAGGCTTACTGGTCTGATAGAAACTGGTAAAATTTCTGAGACTATGGCCCATAGTCATCCTTTAGGCCTAGATTTGAACTCACTCCCATGGCTTTCAGCCAAACAACAGACAGGCATATAAGGTGAACATTTACATCAGGTAGGTACATTCCTTAGAACAATCAACCATAAGAGATCAGAAGGGTAGTATTTACACAGGGAGATAGCTCATAGGGAAGACAGAATGTATAGGAAAGAAGGACATATGGAAAAGGTAACCATAGGGAGGAAGTAGGAAGAGAGCTGTTACATTACAGGGATTGCAATGAATGTTATGAAACAAAATGTGTATGAACTGATAAATGGAAAATGAATTTGCTTTGTAAACTTTCACCCAAATCA
>NW_006921729.1:6794203-6839235 GCF_000298275.1 Orycteropus afer afer
AAGGCAGCCATTCTTTATTAGGTAAGTCAAACTCTGGTTTGGTTTTAAGATGATTTCAGGGGATAGTTTTGGTTAAAGTTTAGAGATTATCTCAGGGCAACAGTCAGGGTTTCCTTCACCTTCCATATCTCTTAAAAAAAAAAAAAGAAAGAAAAAACAACCAAACTCACTGCCATCGAATCATTTTCTGACTTATAGCAACCCTCATTAGGTTTCCAAGGCTGTAAATCTTTAGGGAAGTAGATCACCCTGTCTTTCTTCTGTGGAGTGACTGGTGAGTTTAAACCACTGACCATCTGGTTAGCAGTCAAGTGCCTTATCCACTATGCCACCAAAGCTCCTTTTCACAGCCCTGTTGTTATTATGTGCTGTCGAGTCGGACCCGACTCATAGCGACCCCTCCTTGGGTTGCCGAGGCAGTATCACTATGGAAGTAGATTGCCCAACTTTCCTTCCAAGGAGTGGCTGGTGGGTTTGAACCGCCAGCCTTCTGGTTAGCAGTCAATTGTCTTAGGCACTACGCTACCAGAGCTCCTTTCCACAGTCCTAGGAGGCAAATAATCCACCTCCTGTTCCTGACTCTTTGCTCTGTTGCTCCAGTTGAATAGAGACCAATTGTGTCTTGGGCAGCCATTTGCAAGCTTTTAAGACCCCAGGCACCATGCTATGAACTAGAAGGTAGAACAGTAGCACTAAACTCTTTGTTAGGCCAATTAACTGGGATGTCCCATGAAACCATAACTCTGAAACTCCAAACCAAGGAACCAAATCCTATGAGGTGTTTTGTTGTATATAAGCAGCCTCAGTAGCAACTCGTTTTTTTTTGTTGTTGTTGTTGTTGTTGTTATTGTAAATATATCTATCATACAACTTTTGTCTCCTCATTTGTTTTAACAACTTAACATGGAAAAAGTTTTTCTTCTATTATCTGGCTGTTATGAGCATGAAAATGGTCACTTTTATACAGAGAAATGTCACTTACTGAGCTTCAGCCCAAAACTAGAAAAGACTAGTCAAAACATTTCACTTCCTGTCATTTTTCTTTGTAAAGCTAAAGGATTTCAAACTCTCTTCAGTGCAGATCGGCTTCTTTTGGTCAACTTAGGAATACACAGAATTTGTTTAAGAACATTATGAGTTCCTGAACACTGAATTACAAATTAGCCTTTGGAAGAAAGCTTGTTTATAAATTGGAAATGAATGACCAAAGATATTATTTGAAGTAATGATGTGATATGCAGTCTTTCTTATTCAATCAGCCCTTGTTTCATACTCTCTTAATCCCTTATGCTATCCAAAGCCTATGTAAACCAAGTCAAAAAACAAAACCAAAGTCATTGGTATCAACTTGATTTTGACTCATAGTGAGCCCCATTGGGTTTCTAGGGCTGTATATCTTTACGGAAGCAGACTGCCTCATCTGTCTTCTGCAAGTGGCTGTTGGGTTCAAACTGATTTTGATTAGCAGCTAAATGTCTTAACTACTACACCACTAGAGATCCTTAAGAAAACCAAATACTCTTTTCTAATTCATTCCCACTTCTGTCTTAAGAGGGAGCTCTGGTGGTATAGTGCCTAAGACATCTGACTACTAACCAGAAGGCTGGCGGTTCAAACTCACCGAAAGTTGGGCAATCTACTTCCATAGTGACACCACCTCAGAAACCCAAGGAGAGGGCACTACGAGTTGGGTCCAACTTGATGGCAGTGTGTTTGGTTTTTGGTTTGTTCTGTCTTAAGCAATGCCTTTAGGTATGACTCCAGCACTTCACGTCATCATGGTGAAAAACCTTTCCCAGCCATCTACTTGTAACTGTCAGTGCTTCCCTTTGGCACAGCTGCATGTTGTCTAGTTAGCCTGCTAAGGGATTTAAACAAGCACTGTCCGATAGAAATTTCTACACTATAGGTGCACCATCCAATACAGTATTCACACGTGGCTAGTGACTGCTTGAAAAATGACTAGTGTGACTGAGGAATTGAATTTAAATTTCATTTAATTTTAATTTAATCAGCCACATATGGCTAGTGGACAGAGTAGCCTTAAGCAATTAAAAGAATAGCCTTAATCTGCTTTTTGCATTTCTGTATCACTGTGTTTCACTCTGGTGGTTATCAGAATTGCCACAGCAGCCTTGTTAAACAGATTGCTGGGCCCCACCTCCACAGAGTCTAATTGGGCAGGCTTGAGGTGGGACCTGAGAATTTGCATTTCTAGCATGTTCCCAGATGCTGCTGCCCTTAGGATCACGCTTTGAGGACCACTGTTCTTGATTGTGTAGACCTGTGTTTCTCAAACTTTGAGATATAAATCATCAAAGAATTGTGAACAGCATTTAAAAATTAGACTAGCCTGTCTAGACTTGAATAAAACAGAGTAGAATAGTATAAAATGCATAAAGAATGTATCACTCTTATTAAGGTAAGTATTGTGTTTTGGAACGTTTGTTTCATTTCTGTGCATGTTTGTATGTAAGTATATGTATACTGGGTCATGATCAAAAGTGTCAGTCATGGTCTGTGGTAGTTATGTATGTCAATATATTTCTTGTCAGAGTGGCACTAGGTAACAGGATATGGTACCAAGAGTGGGGTGCTGCTCTGACAGATACCTAAAATGTAGAAACAGGAGTGGAGTGCATCCTTGACCCGAAACCCTGGCAGAGAGACCCCAGCATATGGCATGACGGCAGGAGCAGAGCCGAGAGACTGGCATGAGAGTCGGCAGGAAGAGAGCCAAGAGAACCGGCATGAGACAGCGACAGCCTTACCAGCCCACGAAGGAGAAAGCTGGTGCCATTCGGTAGATGGCTTCTTGGCAGAGTGGGTTGCCTTTGAGTGTTAACTGGTAGAGAAGACCAGCATAAAATGGAGTAGCAGGTTGGCCGGCCCATGGAGCAAGAAAGCCGAGTGTTTTTTTTTGGGGGGGGGGGGCAGGAAGATTTCTGGTGGAGTGGGTTGCCCTTGGGCATTAATTGGCAGAAGCGGAGAGACCAAGGAAAGGGAAGCAGAGCTGCCTCAGCCTGAAAGGGTAGGACCATGGCCTTTAGGGCCGGAACCACCACAGCCCCCTAGGTTTCAAAGAGCTAGGCCTTCACCAACTTGGTTCTGGAGTATGGGGCTGCTCGTACATGTGAGCCAGTGGGATGGAGCCATAGCCATTGCCCAAGAGTGAGGGGGCGGGGCTGCCATGCTCAAAAGGGAGAGGAACGGGGCCTGCCAGGCCAAGGGGGTAAGCTTGCCAGTTAGAGGAACTAGGGGACTGGAGCCACCCAGAGAGATCTGTACAGATTCCACCCAATTTTACAGATGGCAAGTTAACAAGGGGTAGAATTGTGGTAGTTATGTTTGTGTGTCAAATTGGCTGGGCCTGGGTGAGTGTCTGGGCAGCTGGTGGTAGTCATCACCAATGAGGAGACTGGCAATCAACTCCATGGTGGGATCTACCACAAGCAGCTGAGTAGCTGCCTTTGGAATGTGGTGTGCTTCCTGTATATAATGTATCTAATATAAGGAGAAGCCTTGGGAATGGTCTCTGGCCTATGGCATGCTTGGACCCTGCATGTAGCTGTGTCGTTGCTCAGCAGCCTGCTATGCTCTGCCAACCTTGGGACTTACAATGGACTTAAGTTAATGGCCTGCCATGTGGATTGGTAACATCGGGACTGTGCCATTTTACTTGTCAGGGCTGACTCGACGGCACATAACAACAACAACAACAACAACAAGGCAATCTACTTCCGTAGTGATACGGCCTTGGAAACCCAAGGAGCGGTCGCTATGAGTCGGGTCTGACTCGATGGCACATTACAACAACAACAACAACAAGAAGCTACTTTAACGTCAGACCTTTGGAGCCCATTAAGTGCTTGAAGGCAAAAAAGGCTTCTATGACACCCATGAGAGCATGAGACTGCCACCATCCTGCCCTGTCCCAGCCCACCCATTGCCATCTCTAGTCCTGGCAGTGTGCTTGACCAGACACGTCTTTTTTTCTTTCAAAAGCACGTCTCTATGCTGCACTCCTCTCTCCAAGATTACAGTACATAGGTTTTTTTTTTTTAAATGTTTTCAGAAATTTTTATGATTTCTGTATTGTAAGTAGTAATATTTCTATAATAATCATATAGGTTTAACAGTAAAGTGTTCAACTATTATCCAAAATGTTGACAATTTGAATTAGAGGTACCTGGGAGGACAGGCCTGAGATCTTCCAAAAGGTCACTCTATGGAGCAGTTCTACTCTGCAACACATAAGGGGACCACAAGCGGGAATGACTTAACTGCTGCTGACAACCACCACAAATTACAGTACATAGTTTTTAAAATAGTGACATTCTTGTGAACTCATCACAACTCCAGTCTCTTCCCAGTCAGGCTTGTGACAGAGATCATCTCTTTAAAATATTATGGTGTGTTTTTAAGTATTTTGACAGCTGTCATGTGTTCTTGGGCCTTGGGATCCACTGTTGTAGACAGCATCTCCCAGCCCCCCATATCATGTGGTTCCAGAGCTATTTAAGGAGCTCTTATGGCATAGTGGGTAAGACATTTGGCTGCCAACCAGAAGGTCAGCAGTTTAAACCCATCAGCTTCTCCACAGGAGGAAGATGAGGCAATCTACTTCCGTAAAGACTGATAGCCTTGGAAAACCAATGTGGGTCACTATGAGTCAGAGCTGACTTGATGGCAGTGGGTTTGGTTTTTGGTTTGGTGGCACAGTGGGTAAGGCATTTGGGTGCTAACTAGGTTAGTGGTTCAAACCCACCACCAGCTTCTCCGTGGGAGGAAGATGAGACAATCTATTCCTGTAAAGACTTACAGCCTTGGAAACCCAATGGGGATCAGTATAAGTTGGAATCACCTCAATGGCAGTGAGTAGAGCTATTTATCCAGCTCTCCCTTCTCCAGTTTAAAGATCTCTCTCCTCACCTTTGGTGCCCTCTACTTTTTTTCATCACATCCCCTTCCTGCAACTTTCCCATTTTTCTTTCTCCATTTGCCTCAATTAACAGCCTCTGCTATCTCTACTGTTTTTGTTTCCTTATGGCACTGCTTGCCTTTTTCATGTCTAATGTCTCTACTTTCCTTTTAGGCACCATCAGGTAGCTATGTCTCTCTCCAAAAATACATGTCATCAGGGCAAACTAATACTGCTTAATCCCTTTCCTCTTCTAGTGTAAATAATAAGTTACTTGGGAGTAAAGGAGGGATAAATAGGTGGTACATAAGTCATTTTTAGGGTGGTAAAACTATGATACTGTAATGGTGGACACATGACATTATAGGTTTGTCAAAACCCATAAGACTGTATAACACAAAGAGTGAACCCTAATGTGAGCTATGGACTTTAGTTAATAACATATCACTATTCGTTCATCAATTGTAACTAAGGTACCACACAATGTAGGATGTTAATAATAGAAACAGTGTGAAGTGGGGGTGGGGGCATATGAAAACGCTACTTTCTACACTTTTTCTGTAAACTTGTTGTTGCTGTTATTGTTGTTACGTGCTGTCATGTCTGACTTATAGTGACCTCATGTACAGCAGAATGAAACACTGCCCAGTCCTGTGCCAACCCTATGATCCTTGCTATACCTGAGCCCACTGTTGCAGCCACTGTGTCAATCCATCTCGTTGAGGGCCTTTCCTGTTTTCGTTGTCCCTCCTCTTTACCAAGCATGATATCCTTCTCCAGGGAATGGTCCTTTCTTACAACACAACCAAAGTAGGTGAGACGAAATCTGGCCATTCTTGCTTCCGAGGAGCATTCTGGCTGCACTTCTTCCAGGACACATTCGTGAGTTCTTTTAGTAGTCCATGGTACTTCCAGCATTCTTTGCCAACACCACAACTCAAAAGCATTGATTCTTCTTTACTCTTGCTTATTCACTGTCCAGCTCTCACATGCATATGAAGTGATTGAAAATACCATGGCCTGCGTCAAGCACACCTTAGTCTTCAAGGAAACATCCTTGCTCTTCAGCACTTGAAAGAGGTCCTTTGCAGCAGATTTGCCCAATGGTATACAATGTCTGATAACTTGACTTCTGCTTCCATTGGTGTGGATTGTAGAACTAAGTAATATAAAATTTCAATCTTTTCTCCATTTATTGTGATGCTGCTTATTAGTCCCCTTGTGAGGATTTTTGTTTTCTTTATATTGAAGTGTAATCCATACTGCAGACTGTAGACTTTAATCTTCATCAGTAAGTGTTTCAAGTCATCCTCACTTTCAGCAAGCAAAGTTGTGTTGTTAGCATACTGCAGGTTGTTCACGAGTGTTCCTCCAATCCTGATGCCACGTTCTTCTTCACATAGTCCAACCTGATTATTTGTTCAGCATACAGATTGCATAAGTATGGTGAGAGGATACAGCCCTGATACACTCCCTTCTTGATTTTAAAGCATGCTTTTTGGTTTAGAGTCCCCCTGTTCTGTTCAAACAACAGTCTCCTGGTCTATGTACAAGTTTCTCATGAGAACAATTAAGTGTTCTGGAATTCCCATTCTTCTCAATACTATCCATAATTTGTTATGGATGGCTCTGTAAATTTAAAAACTACTCTAAATAATAAAATCTTTTTTTTTTTTTTTTTTAAAGTGACCCTTGTGCTCTCTTTTTACCATGCGAGGTGGTAAGAGCAAGCCTGACATTGAGGACCCACCTCCAAAGTTGAACATTTCAGAAGACTCAGTATCCCCTCGACTGATATTACAGAGGCTGCTGATGGATGCTCCCCAGCATCCTCACTTCAAGGACAGGGTAGAGAACTTGCACCTCTATGACACAGGGAAGAAAACAAGGTCAAAAAAAGGAGAAGTGAAAGCTTAGGATCATAAATCTTCTATTTTTTACAGAGAAGAGATAGCCAGGCAATTGGAACGAAGCAGGAGTGCCAGCCCCAATCTCATTAAAAAGCAGAGCCTTCCTGGAGAACAGGTGTTTTATAAAGGTATTGAGTGTGGTAGACATTTCAACCAATATTCAGACCTTCACCAGCACCAAAGAATTCACACTGATAAGAAGCTCTAGCAATGCAAAGAATGCAGGAAAACCTTTAGATATAACTCAAAGTCGTCACGGCATCAGAAAATCCACTCATCCTGACATGAGTAAGATCAGAAAATCTTACTCATGTCAGGAATGTAGACAAGCCTTCAGTCAAAATTCCCACCTTCTTCAGCATCAGAAACTTCATGGTGGTGAGAAGCCCTACAAATGTAAGGACTGCGGGAAAACCTTCAGCTATGACTCAAAACTGATTCAGCATCAGAGGATCAACACTGAAGAGAAACCCTTTAAATGTAAGGAGTGTGGGAAGGCGTTCAGGTATAGCTATGATTGCATTCTTCACGAGTGAATTCGCACTGGGGAGAAGCCCTATGAATGTCAGGAGTGTGGGATTGCATCCTTCCTGAATGAATTCACACTGGGGAGAAGCCCTATGAATGTCAGGAATGTGGGAAAAAGTTCAGTCCTGATTCAGTCCTGATTGAGCACCCCAGGATCCACATTGGGGAGACACCTTGTGAATGTAAAGAGTGCAGAAAGGCCTTCCACCAGAGTTGGGTATTTCCTCAGCACCAGAGGGTCCACACTGGGGAAAAACTCTATATGTAATGAATGTTGGAAAACTTTCAGTTGTAGCTCACACTTTATAGTACATCAGAGAATCCACATAGGGGAGAAACCATATGAATGCCAAGAGTGTGGGAAAGCATTCAATCAGAAAACCACCCTGATTCAGCATCAGTGAGTTCACACTGGGGAAAAACCTTATGAAGCCTTCAAATGGAGTGCAAGCTATATTCAACATCAGAAATTGCATACTAGGAAGACACCTGTCCAAGTCACAGAGCCATCAGCAGTGGAGCCCCACTGTCCCCCTGCTCTGCTTCCACTATGTCACAGTCTCCCCCATCATCTCCATGTGCTGTGGAAGTCCTACCTCTATGCCTCTCTTCATGCTGTTCCCCTCATCTGAAATGACCACTTCTTCACCTGTCCAAATAGTACATTTCTTTCAGAATCTTGCTTCTCCTGGGAAGTCAGCCCCCCAGTAACCTGAACTCTCTCTCTCCCTCCCCATAAGCTCTCTCATCCTGCATCTCAACTCCCATTGTACCTAGAGTTATCCAGATCATGTCTTTATTGATAATCCTAGCGTCCTGTGTAAGTCATTATTGCTTTCCCAACTCCATTTTTTTAAATTATACTTAAGGACTATGTTTGATCATTTTCTTTTATCCCCTGGGTAAGAAGTGACAGTGTTTGTTCTTTATAGTGTCCAGTTTTGACCATTAGTTTGCACCTGCCTTCTGGGGCTACTGGAATTAGAAGAGTTTGCAGAGCACTTTGGGTTTTAGGGGATTATGACATTATGGTGAGATGGACTATTGTAATTAGGGAAATAAGAGAAATGCAAAATCCCGTTGTTGTTATATGCCATCAAGTCAGTCTTGACTCACAGTGACCCTACGTACAACAGAATGAAACATGCTCGGTCCTACACCATCCTCAGAATTGTTGCCATGCTTGAGCCTGTAGTCACAGCCACTGTGTCAATGTATCTCATTAAGGGCCTTCCCCCTTTCCCTGATCCTATGCTTTAACTAGCATGATATCCCTCTCCAGGGACTGGTCCTTTCTCATAACATGACCAAAGCAACAAAGCCCATAGAAGGAGGTACTCAGAAAAAGCCTTCAGAGATTACATTATGATGTAATGGTCTTTTGGTAGACCATCGAGGCCCACTGTGGGGAATCTGAGCCTTGGAATTTTGTATTACTCTGATAAATACCATTATGAGGGTCCTGTGTAATTATGCAGTAGAACAAGAAAATAATGAGTGAAAAGAATCTGATGTGGTGAGTAGGCATTGAAAACAACAATGTAAAATTATGTTTCTAAACTTGATTGGGAGATTTGTTTTTTCTGTGTGGGTTCCTTTTTATTCCCATCCACATGATTAATTTCAATGCCCACTCAAATATGTAGGGACCTATACTAGTAGTCCATAGGAGCCCTGGTGGTATGTGGCTAAGCATTTGGCAGCTAACTGCAAGGTTGATGGTTCAAACTCACCAGCTGCTCTGTGGAAGTAGGGTGTAGCAGTCTGCTTCCTTACGGATTTACAGCCTTGAAAACCCGATGGGACAGTTCTCAGTTCTTACAGGGTCACTATGACTCAGAATCGACTCAACAGCAATAGGTTTATACTAATAGTCCACACCTGCCCTTTCTTCTCATGGAATGTAGAAGATTTAGACACTTTTGGGATACTAGGGTAGTTGAAAGTGAATCTGGGAGTCCCTGAGAGGCAGAGATGGTTAACCGCTGGGCTGCTAACCAAAAAGTAGGTGATTAAAACCCAGTCAGAGGCACCTCAGAAAAAAAGGGCTGAAAATCTGCTTCTGAGAGGTCACAGCCATGAAAACCCTGTGGAATGCAGTTCTGTTCTACACACATGGGTTTGCCATGAGTCAGACTTGAGTCAGTGGCAGATGGCTTTTTTTGTTTTTTGGTTGCTTGTTTTTTGTGAATTTAGAACGAACAGGAGGAGGACTGCAAAACTTATGGGACTCTTAAATGCTTTGAATTTTTTGTGCCAGTCCTTGGTAGGTAGATGGTTTATCATATAAATAAAAAAACACAAACCTTGATCATGATAGTAGATTCCAGAGATACATCCCAAAGTAAGATTTTGGCCTTTTATCAATGAATAGAGGCCCACAAAGAATAATTCTTTGTGTATGATACAGGGAATGTCATATCTCTGACTCAATGGTTGGGGGGAAGGGAAGCAAAACATCAACAAATCTTATAGTCAAGAAGGAAAATGTAAAAGACTGCTTCTGTAATGCTTAGTAAGAACCAAGGGCCAGACACTCAAGGACTAATGGAATTGATTTTAAAAATAGGTTTTAGGCTTAGAATATGGATATTGGATAAATTATTGCAAAATGAAAGAAAACAGGCTGATTGAGTGGGAGGAAAGGGATTTCCTTAGAAGAAAGCCTGAGTTCTTAAAGCCAGGCCAAGACAGTATATAAAGGAATAAGATATCCTATCAATTGTCCCTACAGATGTGACTAAACATCTTCATTATTTGAGAGTATGCTCCAGCAACAGAAGGAAGAATGAGGAGATACTGTATCCAGGACATCATGGTTCCACTGTCAGAAAATAGTGACGACTTAGGATAGCTGTGCAGCAGGGCTGGAAACTGCCCTTATATCAAAGAGAGTGTGGAAATTTAAAGATACCATAAAGTCAAGTAGTGGAAAGGCAATAAAAATGTCACACAAACCAACAGTGCACAATAAAGGAAATGTAATCTTAGTCTACCATTTGGCTCTGCAGCCAAAAAACCTCTGGGTGGGCTGAACTGCTAAACTTTCAATTAGTAATCCAGACTTAAATCCAATTTAATTGCCAACCTCTGGATTAGCAGTTCAGCACCTACCCACTAGCCACTGAGTTAGTAATCCATTGCTTAACTGTGCTTCTCAGGGACTCCTCCTGGGAAGTGATCTAGTATGCCTAGCGATCTATTTCTGAAAAATCAGTCACTGAAAACTTGATGGAACACAGTTTTACTCTGACACATATGGGACTGCCATGAGTCAACTGACTTGAAGGAAATTTTTTTTTCCTCCCGTTTGTTGTCATGGTGCCGTCAAGTCGTCTCTGACTTATAGTGATCCTATGCACAGCAGAACAAACACTGCCCAGTCCCACGCCAGCTCCATGATCATTGCTGTACTTGAGACCACTGCCGCTGCCACTGTGTCAATCCATCTCATTAAGGGCCTTCTCCTCTTTCTTCGACCCCCTCCACCTTACCAAGCATGACATTCTTCTCCAGGGAATGGTCCCTTCTAACAACATGACCAAAGTAGGTGAGACAAAGTCTGGCCATTCTTGCTTCTAAGGAACATTCCAGCTGCACTTCTTCCAGGACAGACCTGTTGGTTCTTTTAGCAGTCCACAGTACTCTCAGCATTCTTCGCCAACACCACAGCTCAAAAACATCAATTCTTCTTTGGTCTTCCTTATTCATTGTCCAGCTCTCACATGCATGAAATTACCATACTTTATGTTAGGTGCACCTTAGTCTTGAAGGAGACATCTTTGCTCTTCAGCACTTGAAAGAGGTTCTTTGCAGCCAATTTTCCCAGTGCTATATGTCGTCTGATGTCCTGACTGCTGCTTGCACTGGCATCGATTGTAGAACCAAGCAAAGTGAAGTCTTTGCAACTTCAATCTTTACTCCATTTATCGTAACACTGAGGATTTTTGTTTTCTTTATATTGAGACATAATACATACTGCAGACTGTATTCTTCACACTTCATCAGTAAGTACTTCAAGTCATCCTCACTTTCAGCAAGCAAAGTTGTGTCATCAGCATATTGAAAGTTGTTAACGATTCCTCCTCCAATCCTGATGCCATGTTCTTCTTCATGTAGTCCAGCTTCTCGGATTATTTGCTCAGCATACAGATTGAATAAGTATGGGGAAAGGATACAACCCTGACACGCTCCCTTCTTGATTTTAAACCATGCAGTGTCCCCTTAGTCTATTTGAATGACAGCCTCCCGGTCTATGTACAGGTTCCTCATGAGTACAATTAAGTGTTCTGGAATTCCCATTCTTCTCAATGTTATCCACAATTTGTTATGATCCACACAATCAAATGCTTTGTCAGTCAATAAAACACAAGTAAACATCTTTCTGGTATTCTTTGCTTTGAGCCAAGATCCATCTGACATCAGCAATGATATCCCTTGTTCCATGTCCTCTTCTGAATCTGGCTTGGACTTCTGGAAGTTCTCTGTCAATATACTGCTGCAACCATTTTGAATTATCTTCAGCAAGATTTTACTTGCATGCAATATTAATGAGATTGTTCGATAATTTCCACATTCTTTGGGATAACCTTTCTTTGGAATGGGTACAAATACGGATCTCTCCCAGCCAGCTGGCTAGGTAGCTGTCTTCCAAATCTCTTGGCACTCTTGAGTGAGTGCCTCCAGTGGGTCATCTGTTTGTTGAAACATCTCAATGGGTATTCCGTCAATTCCTGGAGCCTTGTTTTTCCCCAACTCTTTCAGTGCAGCTTCCACGTCTTCCTTCAATATCATTGGTTCTTGAACATATGCCACCTCCTGAAATGGATGAAGATCAACCACTTCTTTTTGGTACAGTGACTTTGTATTCCTCCCATTTTCTTTTGATGCTTCTTGCATCAGTCAATATTTTGCTCATAGAATCTTTCAGTATTGCAACTTGAGGCTTAAAAGTTTTTTCTCAGTTCTTTCAGTTTGAGAAATTCCAACAGTGTTCTTTCCTTTTGGTTTTCTAACTCCGGGTCTTTGCACATTTCATTATAGTAATTGGCTTCATCTGTTCGAGCTGCCCTTTGAAATCTGTTCAGCTCTTTTGTCTTGCCATTTCTTCCATTTGCTCTAGCTATTCTTTGCTCAAGAGCAAGTTTCAGAGTCTCTTCTGACATCCATTTTGGTCTTTTCTTTCTTTCTTGTATTTTTAATGACCTCTTGCTTTTTTCATGGATGATGTTCTTGATGTCATCCCACAATTCTTTGGGTTTTTGGTCATTGGTGTTCAATGCATCAAATTTATTCTTTAGATGGTCTCTAAATTCAGGAGGGATATATTCAAGGTCATATTTTGGCTCTCATGGACTTCTTTTAATTGTCTTCAACTTCAAGTTGAACTTGCATAGAAGCAGTTGACAGTCTGTTCCACAATCAGGTCCTGGCCTTGTTTTGGCTGAAGATATTGAGCTTTTCTATCACCTTATGCCACAAAATTAGTCAATCTGATTCCTGTGTACTCCATCTGGTGAAGTCCACGTGTATAGCTGCCATTTGTGTTGTTGAAAAAAGGTATCTGAAATGAATAAGTCGTTGGTCTTGCAAAATTCTATCATGCAATCTCCAGTGTTATCTCTGTCATCAAGGGCAAAATTTCCAACTACCAGTGATTCTTCTTTGTTTCCAACTTTTGCATTCCAGTCACCAGTGATAATTAACACATCTTGATTGCACATTTGGTCAATTTCAGACTACAGAAGTTGATAAAAATCTTCAATTTCCTCATCTTTGCCTTTGGTAGTTGGTGCATAAATTTGAATAATTGTAGTATTAACAGTTCTTCCTTGTAGGTGTATGTGTATTATCCTATCACCGACAGCACTGTACTTCAGATCTTGAAACATCCTTTGTGATGATGAATGCCACACCATTCCTCTTCAAATTGTCATTCCCTGCATTGTCATATGGTTATCTGATTCAAAATGGCCAAAACCAGTCCATTTCAGCTCACTAATGCCTAGGATATCAACCTTTATGCGTTTCATTTCATTTTTGACAAGTTCCAATTTTCCTAGATTCATACTTCATACATTCCATGTTCCAATTATTAATGGATGTTTGCAGCCGTTCTTCTCAATTTGAATTGTGCCATGTCAGCACATGGAAGTCCTGAAAGATTTACTTTATCCATTTCATTAAGGTTGGTTCTACTCTGATGAGGCAGCTCTTTCCTAGTCCTATTTTGAGTGCCTTCTGACCTAAGGGGCTGGTCTTCCTGCACTGTGTCAGACAATGTTTCTGCGCTATTCATAAAGTGCCCAGTAATGTATCAGACAGTGTTTCTCTGCTATTCATAAGGTTTTCCCTGGCCACTTTTTTGAGAAGTGGATGGCTTCTTCCTTCCTCCTGGTCTGTCTCAGTCTGCAAGTTGCATTGAAGCCTATGCACTATGTGCAACCCTGCTGGTGCTTAAAACACCAGTAGCACAGCCTCACAGCAACATGCAAGCCTCATTGCTATGACAAACTGACAGACAAGTTTGTCTCCCTTAGCTGTTGGAAACCTCTGCACCCTCCCCTTATCTAATTTCTACCTGGATCCTGCCACTTTGTGGCCCCCAACACCCTCCTCCTCCCTTTCCTGGCTCTGGTGGCTGGGTCCTGCCTGCCTCCCATCCCTTACCTGGATCCTGTGGCTTTTGTGGTCTCTGGCACTCTCCCCCTCCCTTTCTTGGCTCTAGGGGTTGGGTCCTGCCTGCCCACCCCCACACTCCTTGTTTAGATTCCTTTTATTTCTTGTTGGTGACTGAATGTACTGGCTAGAACCATCATTTCAATGTTGAATAAACGTGGTGGAAGTGGCTATCTTTCTTGATCTTAGGGTAAAAACATCACTCTTTTGCTATGAAGTATGATGTTTATATTAGGTTTTTTTGTTTTTCTGTAGATGCCCTTTATCAAGTTCAGGAATGCTCTTTTATTACTAGTTTGCTGAAAGTTTTAAAAATCAGGAATGGATGTTTGAGTTTTGTCAAATGCTTTTTCCCCATCTTTTTAGATGGTCACATTATTTTCCTTTCTTAATTTGTTAGTATGAATTTCATTGATTTTTTTGAAAAAAATGATAAACCAACCCTGCATTCTTGGGATAAAACTCACTTGGTCATGATGATTTAATATATGTGGGAACTGATTTGCCAAAGTTTTGTCTAGAACTGTCATATCTATGTTCTTATTGATCTGAAGTTTTCTTATAATGTTTTTGTCTTATAGACACTCCTTGTTTAGATTCCTTTTATTTCTTGTTGGTGACTGAATGTACTGGCTAGAACCATCATTGAGTTGGGAAAAATTCCTTCCTCTTCAATATTTTGGAAAAGTTTATGTAGAATTAATTGTATTCTTTCTTAAATGTTTGGTAGAATTCACTAGTAAAACCATCTAGCATGGAGATTTCTTTATTGGAAGTTTTTTTTTTAATAATTTTATTTTTTGTTGTGTTGAGAATATACACAGCAGAACAGACACGAATTCAGTAATTTCAACAGGTGCAATTCAGTGACATTGATTACATTCTAAGTTGTGCAACCATTCTCACTCCTTTTCTGCATTATTCCTCCCTCATTAGCATAAATTCACTATCCTCTGAGGTTACAATCTAATCTTTCGAATTGCTGTTGTCAATCAGATCCCATATAGATAGGTTTTAAAAGAGCATAATGCTCAAGGTAGACATTCTTTGGGTATTAAGCTAAGTTACCATTTGATTTTAAGATTTCAGGGGATATTTTGGTTTAAGGTTTAAAGATTATCTCAGGGCAAGAATTTCAGGCATTCATCCATGGCTCCAGAAAGTCTTGGTTCTATGATTATCTGAAGTTCTGTTCTACTTTTTCCCCCTTTGGATCAGGATTCTTTATAGACTTATTGATTAAAACATAAAGTAGTGGTAGCCAGTCACCATGCAGTTCTGCTCTCACGGTAAAGGAGGCAGTTGTTCACAGAGGCGATTAGGCACACATTCTTCTTCCTCCTCCTGTTCCTGACTCTCTTTTTCCCTTTGTTCCTCCAAGTGAACAGAGACCAGTTTTTCCTTGGATGGCCACTTATAAGCTTTTACAACCCCAGGTATTAGGAAACAAACTAGGAGACAGAATAGAAGCACTATATGTGCTATTAGAACAATAAACTGAGATATCCTATGAAACCATGAGCCTAAATCTCCAAATCAAGAAACCAAAACCCATTAATTGTTTGGTTGTACATAAGCAGCCCTAGCAGCTGCTCTAATTGACTCAACGGCAGTGAGTTTGGGTTTTTTTTGGTTGTAACTCTATCTATGACACTTTTGCCAATTCAGTTTTACAGACAGAACTTGACAGCAATTAATCGACTGTGCAACCCTACCTTTAATCAATGCAATTTTTCTATCACTGTAAACTGAAACTCTGTGCTCCACAGCAATAACTCCTTTTTCCCTTTTCTCTTGCCCCTGGTGACCACTAATAAACTTTGCCCTCTATACATCTGCCTGTTCTTGTCTTTTTATATAGGTGAGGTCATATAATATTTGTTCTTTTGTGACTGACTTATTTTACTTAGCAAGTGTTCAAGTTTCATCCATATTGTAACCTTTGTTGGAAGGATTTTAAATACAGATCCACTTTCTTTGATAGAGATGGGCCTATTCAACTTATCTATTTCTTGAGTGTGAGCTTTGGTAATTTGTGTTTTTTCAAGGAGTTTGTCCATTTCATTTAAGTTGTAGAAATTACTGACATAAAATTGTTCACAATATTTCTTTATTATCCTCTTATTACCTGCAGGGATATCATTTTTTACATTATTAATACTAGTAATTTATATACTAGTATATATATATATATTTTCCTGAGCAATCTGGCAAGACGTTTTATCTATTTTATTGATCTCTGAAAGAATCAAATTTTTTTCCCTACTGTTTTAGATCCACTTTGATCTTTATTTCCTTTCTTCTGTTTACTTTGGGTTTAATTTGCTGCTCTTTTTCTAGTTTCTGTGGTCATTGACTTGAGACCATTCTTTTCCAATATAGATGTTTAGTGCTTTAAATTCTCCCCAAAGTACTGCTTTAGTAGCATCCCACATATTCTGATGTACTGTGTTTTAATTTTCATTCAGTTCAAAATACTTGATGTTCTTTTTGATTTCTTCTTTGATCCATTTGTTAGTCAGAAATGTGTTAGTTTCCAGATTTTTGGGAATATTCCAAGGATCTTTCTGCTATTTCTAGTTTAATTCCATTGTAGTCAAACACACTTTGTATGATTTGAATCTTTTTAAGTTTGAGACTTTATAAGTCAGATTGTGGTCTATCTTGGTAAATGTTTCTTTTAGGCTTGAGAAGAATGTGTATTTTGTTGCTATTGGATGGTGTTATCTTAGTTACCTAGTGCCACTGTACCAGAAATACCATAAAAGGCTGTTTTTAACAAACAGAAACTTACTCACTTACAGTTTAGGAGGCTAGAGATTCAAATTTAGGGTGCCAGTTCTATGGGAAGGCTTTCCTTCACTGTAGGCTCTGGGGGAATGTCCTTGTCTCCTTTCAACATTTGTGGGCCCAGTGTTCCCTAGACATTTCCATGTGTCTTTGCATCAATCTTCCCTTGGGTCTAGGCAGCTCTCAGTGCAGGGTTCTTGGGTCTAAAGGATGGCCTCTGCTCCCAGCTCTTTTCTCTTGGTGGTATTGAGGCTCCCTTCTCTCTCCTGTAAGATAAATGGTGATGTAGGCCATGCTCCAGAGAAACTGCCTTTACATCTGATCAGGGCTGTGACCTGAGTAGGGATGTTGCATCCCACCTTAATTCTGCTTTTTTATCATAACAAACAAATCCTATTACTGCCTCATTAACCACAGGCAGAGATTGGGATTTACAACACATAGCACAGTTACATCAGATCAGAAAATGGAGGAAAACCACACAATACTGGAAATCATGGCCTAGCCAAGTTGAAACATATTTTTTGGAGACACAGTTCAATCCATGACAGATGGAATGTTCTATAGATGCCTACTAGGTCAAGTATATTCGTAGTATTGTCCAGGTCTGCTATATCCTTGCTGATTTTCTCTTTACTTGTTGTATCAGTTATTGAGAAAACAACAACAAACAACAACCAAACTCACTGCCATCGAGTCAATTCCGACTAATAGCAACCCACTTTGGGTTTCCAAGATGGTAAATCTTTACAGAAGTAGATTTCCCAGTCTTCCTTTCATGGAGTGGCTAGTGGGTTTGAACTGCTAGCCTTCTGGTTAGCAGTCCAATGCCTTAGGCACTATGCCATCAGAGCTCCTTAGTTATTGAGAAGGGGTACTGAAATTGCCAGATAAAATTATGGATTTGTCTGTTTCTCCTCTCAGTTTTATCAGGTTTTTCTTCATGTATCTTGAAGATCTATTAAAAGGTGTATAATTAGAATCATTGCGTCTTTGTGATAATCAATCCATTTATAGTTATGAAATTACCTTCTTTATCCCTGTTAATATTCTTTGCTCTGAAATCTACATTGTCTTAATACATCCAGTCCAGCTTTCTTTTGACTAGTGTTAGCATGTACAATGTTTTTTACATTTAACCTATGCCTATCTTTCTATTTAATGTACATTTCTTAAAGAGAACATATTTTTTGCTTTTTTTTAAAAAAATCTAATCTGATAATGTTTGTATTTTATTTGGGATATTTAGACTATTTACCATTTATGTGTAACCATATATGGTTATATTTGAATCTATCATTTTTTTTCCCCCTCTGTATTTGTTCCATCTTTCTTTGTTATTCTTTTCCCCTCTTTTCCACCTTCTTTTGGCTCTATGGAGTATTTTTTATGATTCCATTTTTTTGTCCTTTCTTTGCTTATTTATTACATTTTTATTTTAGAAATTGCTTTAGGATTTATAATATATATCTCTAACTTATCACAGTGTAGCTTTAAATAATACTACTACTTTAATATGAAACTCTATCACAATATACTTCTGTTTTTCCTTTCATAGCCTTTATGCTATTGTCATGTATTTTATATCTATCTGCATACATATAAATCCCATGTTATATTGCTGTTCAAGTTCACTAATCTTTTCTTCTGGAATGTCTATCTAATTTGCCATTAATCTCATGAAGTATATTATTTATCTCAGACATTGTATTTTCCATATCTAGAATTATATTCGTTTTTTTTTCTTTGTCTTTCATATTCCTATTTAACCTTTGAATATATACATTTACAACAATTATTTTAATGTCCTTCTTTGCCAATTCTAATCTCTTTGTTAGTTTTGACTTCATTTTGATTAATTATTTTCCTTATTACAGGTCATGTTTTCTTTTTGTGAACACTTTGTTGTGTTTTAGGTGAAACTAGTTTCCCGATCAACAATTCATACACAAATTGTTCCATGAAATTGGTTGCTAACTCCACAATGTGTCAGTAACTCTCCTCATTTCTGCCCTGCCTTCCCTGACCCCATCCCTCCAGTTCCCTGACCTTCCTTTCTTTCTCATCTTTGCTTTTGGGCAGATGTTGCTGTTTGGTTCTGTATGGCTGATTGTTCTAAGGAGCTCATTCCTCACGGGTGTTATTGTTTATTTTATGTTGTTGTTGTTGTTGTTTGCCATCGAGTCGGCCCCGACTCATAGCGACCCCTCCTTGGGTTTCCGAGGCAGTATCACTACAGAAGTAGGAATGCCCAACCTTCCTTCCGAGGAGTGGCTGGTGGGTTTGAACCGCCAGCCTTCTGGTTAGCAATCAAGTGCCTTAGGCACTATTTGGCATCAGGTAATTCACACTGGAAAGAAGCCATTTAAGGGTAAAGAATGTGGAAGAGGTTTAAGTTCAGACACAGCATTGATCCAGCATCAGAGAATCCACACTGGGGAAAAGCCCTATGAATGTAAGGAGTGTGGCAAGGCCTTCAGTAGCAGTAGCAGCTCTGTGTTCCTTCAGCACCACAGATTCCATACTGGGGAGAAATTCTATGAATGTAATGAATGTTGGAAGACTTTCAGTTGTAGGTCAAGCTTTATTGTTCATCAGCAAATGCATACTGGGGAGAAGCCCTATGAATGTAAGGAATGTGGGAAACATTTACGCTCTAACACAGCCTTGACTCAACATCAGAGAATCCACACTGGGGAAAAGTCCTGTAAATGTAAGGAGTGTGGGAAGGCATTCAATCAGAAAATCACTCTCATTCAGCATGAGCGATTTCACACTAGTGAGAAACCTTATAAATGTAAGGTGTGTGGGAAAACCTTCAGCTGGTGTGGAAGATTCATTCTGCACCAGAAACTACACATCCAGAAGACTCCTGCCCAAGAGTAGGGCTGTCCACTGTGAAGGCCTCTGTGCCCTCCTCTTTTTCTCACCATTTCATGCTTTTTTGTGTCAGTGTCATCACTGTGCCTCTGTGCCTCCTGAACTGTGCTCATTTTCACCCTTAAGCCTCTGTGCCCACAGTTCTGCATAGCTGGAATGCCTGCTTCTCTCTCTGTCCTGATAGTATGTTTAGTTCAGACTCTCCACGTCCATTATGAAACTTTCCTCAGATTGTCTGTGTCCCTCACATGAACTCTTTTTGTTGTTGTTGGAATGTTTTATTGTGGTTTAGTAGAAAGTTTACAAAGCAAATTAGGTTCTCATTCAACAACTTATACATAAATCACTTCATGATCTTGAAGTCCTCTCAATGCATCAGCACATCAGCACTCTCCCCTCTTTCACCCTGCATTCCTCATCTCCATTCACCCATCCTTCCTGCCCCTTCCTGCTTTCTGGATTTTGCTTCTTGGCAAATGCTGCCCTTTCAGTCTCCTATCATTAAATGTTCTGAGAAGAACATTCACATGAACTCTTTTTATGGTTGCAAAAGACAAAATTAAAAAAAAAAATCCCCAGAACTTATAACCATGAAAGGACGTGTAAGTTTCCAGATTGAAAGGGTCAACTAAGTGCCAGCAAGATGGACATGGAGGGAAAAATCACACCAAAGAACATCACTGTGAATTATCAAAACACCAGGTTTAAAGAGGAGAGCCTAAAATTTCCTAGAGAGACCAAAAAAAAAAAAAAACGGGTATAAAAATTGTATCGGATTTCTCAACTGCAACCTGAAATAGAGCTGACAATGGTATATGCTGTCAAAATTCTGAGGGAAAATTACTTTCTACCCTGGACTCTATACCCTCAAGTGTGGCAGTGGAATAAAGACATTTCCAAACTCTTTAGATCTCAAAACTTTTATCTCTTATAGCATCCTTTCTGAGACCACAAAAAAGAGAAAAATATATAGACACTCTATTAACCTGTGTATTAGAAGTCTCCTGAACTCAAAAACAGAGGGACCCTGCCCTTGTAAAGCAATCTACATCTTGGAGGGCATTCTCAATACTCTGCAAGCTTTCAGGGACCTACCTCAGGCACAATGCCCATTCTCCCTGCTGCTGTTTAAGTTCAGTTAAAGGTTTAAGTTCAGACACAGCCTTGATCTAGCATCAGAGAATCCACACTGGGGAAAAGCCCTATGAATTAATGTAAGGAGTGTGGCAAGGCTTTCAGTAGCAGCTCTGTGTTCCTTCAGCACCAGAGATTCCATACTGGGGAGAAACTCTATGAATATAATGAATGTTGTATATACTCAAGATACACCTATAACTCTATGGTTACTCTTTTACTACTTGCAGTCTGTGCCTTTGCATAAGTTGGGTATAACCATTTAGGGAGCCCTGGTGATGAAGTAGTTAAAGTGCTCAGTTGCTAATAAAAAGGTCAGTGGTTTGACTCCACCAGCTGCTCCATGGAAGAAAGCTGTGGCAGTCTGCTTCCATAAAGATTTACAGCTTTGGAAACCCTATGGGGCAGTTCTACTCTGACCTGTAGGGTTACTATGAGTTGGAATTGACTCGATGGCAGTACATACACACTTTGGGGCAAATGCAAGGCACCAGTCTTACATGAATCCATCTTCTTACTGTTGCAAGTGACCTCAAAGCAGGAAATATTTCCTTGCAACTTCATTAATTAATTATGATTATGAAGACCCTACTGTTATTTTCTGTTACCTGTAGAAATGAGAGAAGATGTAAACGTGTTCTGTTTTAGCATCCATTTTTGCAGACAGCTTGCCTTTGCCCAGTGCAGGAAGCAGAGGGTAGAGGTTAATAATATGGAGCCAGGTAGACTTTGGTTTCAATCCTGGTGTGTGATCTTGGTTAAATTAACAGAGACTCTGTGTATTTATTTCCTTATCTGTAAAATGCAGAGAATTTTCTTACCTCATAGGTTGTGGTAGCATAGTGGCTAAGACACTTGACTGCTAACCAGAAGGCTGGCGGTTCAAACCCACCAGCCACTCCTCAGAAGGAAGGTTGGGCAATCCTACTTCCGTAGTGATACTGCCTCGGAAACCCAAGGAGGGGTCGCTATGAGTCAGGGCTGACTCGACGGCACATAACAACAACAACAACATAGGTTGTGTTGAGGATTAAATGCATTAATGCACATAAGTTGCTTAGAACAGTCACAGGATCAAAAATAAAACAATGTTAGTTATTATAATGTCATTGATAGGTTCTGAGATAGGTATACCAATGAAACAGTCACCATGATAAAGATAATAAACTTAATCATCACTCCCAAAAGTTTCCTTGTGTGCGTTTTGTAGTCCCTCCCTTGCTCTCCTCAGGTAACCACTGATGTGCTTCCTGTGACTGTAGATTAGCTTTCTTTTGCTAGGATTTTATATAAATGTTATCACACTATATATACTCTCTTTTGTCTGGCTACTTTCAGCATAATTATTTTGAGATTCATCCATGTCATTGCATATATCAACAGTTGTTGTTGCTGGCCATTTGAGTTGTTTCTAGTTCTTGGCTATTACAAGTAAAGCTGCTATGGATGTTTGTATCTAATTCTTTATAAAGATATGTTCTTTCATTTCTCTTGGGTAACTACCTAGGAATGGAACGGTGGCATCCTAAGGTAAGCATGTATTTAATTTTTTAAGAGACATCAAAATTTTTACAAAGAGGTTGTGCCATTTTACATTCCCAACAACATACAAAAGTTCTCATCTTTGCCCGCCCTTAATATTGTCAGTCTTTTTAATTTTAGTGATTCTTGAGTCACTGGGCATGGGGCCTCAGGACCATAATCTCACGGGACAGTAAGGTCAATTGGCATAATCTAGTTAACAAAGACAATGTCTTACATCCTGCTTTGATTGGTGAGTAGTGATTGGGGTCTTAAAAACTTGTAAGCAGCCATCTAAGATGCAACTGTTGGTCTCTCCCCTTCCAGAACAAAGAGTGAAGAAAATCAAAGATACAAGAAAACAATTATTCCAGAGGCCTAAAGGATCACAGGAACCCCTGAGACCAGAAAAACTAGAATGATGCCTGGCTACCACTGTTGACCTCTCTGAAAGGGCTCACAATAGGAGGTCCTGGATAGAATGGGGGAAAAAATATGAAACAAAACTCAAAATTATAAAAAAGATCAGGCTTACTGGTTTGATGAATACTGGTGGAACCCTGAAAATATGGCCCTTAGTCACCCTTCAAGCTGGGAAATGAACTCAACCCGTGGCTCAACTTTTAGGCAGACGATAGGCCTATAAGATGAACAGTGATGCCAGGAGGCTATGCACTCATTAGAACAAATCAATCATGTAAGATTAAGAGTGCAGTATTTGCTTAGGTATAGAGCTAGAAAGGTGGAATGGGATGAGAAGGAAGAAGGGAAGTGATGGGTGTGGGAAGGAAGTGTGAAGAGTGCTCTTGCACTGTGCAGATTGCAGTGAATGTCACAAAAGTGAATGTGTGTGAATTGTTGAATGGAAAGCCAATTTGCCCTGTAAGGTTCACTCAAATCTCAATAAATTTTTTAATATTTTTTTAAAAATTTGTGATTCTAATAAGCATGTACTGCTATTCACTATAGTTTTCATTTGCATTTCCCTGATGATTAATTATGTTGAGCATATTTTTATGTTCTCATTTGCTTTCCATATATCCTCTGGTGAAATGTCTATTCAAATCTTCTCCCATGTTTTTGTTGGGTTGGCTTTTTTTTTTTTTTTTTCAAATTGAGCCTCAGAAGTTCTTTATATAGCATGGCTGCAAGACTTTTTGAGATATGTAATTTCCAAATATATTCTTCTAGTCTGTGCTTTGTCCTTTTATTCTCCTAAGAATGTCTTTTGAAGAGCAAATGATTTTAATTTTGATAACATCCAGTTTATCAGTTTATTCTTTTATGGATTATGCTTTTCATGTCCTATCTAAGAAATCTTTGCCTTGCCCAAGTTTAAGACAGTTTTCTATTTTTCCTTCTACAACTTTCATAGTTTTAGATTTTATACTTAGGTTTCTCATCCATTTTGAGCTCTGGAGTCAGTCCCAGAAATGGTTGGCCACTGGTATGGACCTGGATGCCTACAGGATGATCTCTGATTCCCAAGGCCTTGAGCTGTAGGAAGAGGGATGTGGGTGGGATTCAGTGCATGGTCAGTCTCACTCCTGGCTGTTTTTCTTCCCTTAGCTCCTGGGGTTCTTATATGCTAAGCCCAGAGGGTAGTGACTGAATCTAGGAGACATGGGGCTTGCTTCCAGCCTCTTTGCTTATACCTATCCATATCTTTAAGGAGTTCTGGTGACGTAGTGCCTAAGGCATTTGACTGCTAACCAGAAGATTGGCAGTTCAAACCCACCAGCCACTCTGCAGAAGAAAGATGGGGCAATCTACTTCTGTAAAGATTTACTGCCTCAGAAACCCAATGGGGGTCACTATGAGTTGGAACTAACTTGATGGCAGTGAGTTTTCTTTTGTTTGTTTTATCCAGTATCTTTGGAAAGGACTCAGAGGCCAACTTGGGGGGGGGGGCGGTGAGATACTAACAAATGCTTTTGGTATTGAACTCAGGTGAAGTTGGAAAGCTCATAATAACTGGGAGAGATTAATTTTGTTGAGTTTTAATTTACCTATAATTAAAGTGAATTTAAAATTGTGCATCACCACAATCCAGTTTTAGAACATTTCTATCACTCTGAAAAGATTCCTTTTGGCCATCTGCAGTCAGTTCCCATTTCCATCCTTAGTCCCAGGAAAACACTAATCTACTTTTTGTTTTTAGTTTTGTCTTTTGTAGACATACCATATAAACATAATCATATGTGATCTTTTGCTTCTGGCTTCTTTCACTAAGCATGTTTTTGACGTTCATCCATGTTGTACATATCAGTAGTTCTTTGCTTTTTATTGCTGGATGTTGTTGTTAGGTGCCGTCAAGTTGGTTGTGTCTCAGCAATCCTATATGCGACAGAAGGAAACACTGTCAGGTCCTGCACCATCCTTACAATCATTGCCATTCTTGAGCCCATCGTTGAAGCCACTGTGTCAGTCCATCTCATTGAGGGTCTTCCCCTTTTTCTGCTGACCCTCTACCAAGCATAATATCCTTCTCCATGGAGTGATCCCTTCTGACAACTTGACCAAAGTATGAGAGAGGAAATCTGGCTATTCTCGCTGCTAAGGAGCATTCTGGCTGCACTTCCTCCAAGACAGAATTATTCATTCTTCTTGCAGTCTATGACGCATTCAGTATGGATATACCACATTTTGTTTATCCTGCTGATGGACACTGGATTGTTCCCACTTTTTTATTATTATGTATGATGCTGCTAAAAAAATAATGCTGCTGTGAACATTTTTCTTAAGTCTTTGTGTGGATATGTCTTCATTATGCTTGAGTCGATACCTAGGATTTTTAGGGTAGATACCTAGAATTAATGGGTTGTACGCTATGAGCTGGGTCCGACTCAATGGCACGTAACAACAACATGGTAAACTAAGAGGATCTCTTGTGGTGTAGTGGGTAAGGCACTCAGCTTCTAACCAAAAGGTCAGTGGTTCAAAGCCATAGCTGCTCCACAGGAGAAAGATGAGGCTTCTGTAAAGATTTATAGGCTTGGAAATCCTATGTGGCCACTAAGAGTCGGAATCAAGTTGATGGCCATGGGCTTACAGTAAAGTGGCTGTATCATTTACGTTCTTGCCAGCAATATAAGAAGATTCCTGTTTCTCCAATCCTTACCAAAACTTGTCTTTTTGAGGTGGTATCTCATTGTGGTTTTAGTTTCCATTTCCCTAATAACTAATAATGTTGAACATTTTTTCATGGTGCAGTGTAGTAAATTACATAATAAGGCTTTTCTAGCCATACATAGTCTTTGTAAACTCCATGGTGGGATTTGCCATGAGCAACTGAGTAGCTCCTGATTGTTAAAGTTATCCACCTGGGGTATTTCTGTTGAGAGTGGCATGAAGCAATCTTTTGGGAAGTTCTCCCTCTCTCTCTTTCTCTCAGGTGTATAGAATTCTGATGTTGGGATTGGTTACTTTGACCACTCTGCCAGGCTCAAAAGGAGCCCTCCTAGAAGAAGAGAATCAATCATGCTGGCTGAGAGACTAAGAGATACACTGCTGAGAGAGACACGGGAGACAAGCACTACTGAGAGAGACACGAGAAACAAGCACGGCTGAGAGAGAGGTAAGAAAGACAAGCACTGCTGAGAAAGCTATGTGCTACTGAGAGAGACTGCTAGCTGCTTAGACGGCTGGCTGTGAGAGACTGAGTGTGTTCCTGAACTTGAATTGTAGCTTGTTGCTTCCCCAATAAAACCCGTAGTCTGTGAGTTCTGTGGGGCCACGGCAGTGAATGACTGAACCCAGCAGACGGGTAGTGGGTGCCATAGGAGGAATGGTTGGTGGCAAGGTTAGTAAGAGGGTTGGAGGGAGACAGCATGTCTGGCTTCACAGGAATAGGCCTTGGATTGCTGATGGTGATTCTGTCCTCCTCTTGTGGGGTTAAAGGAGGTCAGAAGATGCCACCTCCCTGCCCCTTTTGCACATGCCTTATTGCCATCAGTGTATCTTCTCTGGAGAAGTGTCTATTTAAAATCTTTGCTGTTTTGAAAAAAATGAGTGGAGGCTTATTAGGAATATACTGTTCTATAGTATGAGATTAACAAATTGTTCATATTAAGAACCAGATGATGAATATTTTTGGCTTTATGTGCCATGTCACAATACAGTGATCAATACACAGGGCTGTGTCCCAATAAAACGTTATGTTTATTCATAAAAATAGACAGCAGGCTGGATTTGGCCTGCAAACTATAGTTTATCGATCCCTGGTCTGTAGTTTAAGAAGAATGCTGAATGCCAACAGAGTCCCTAAAATGCATTAATTGCTCAGTGTATAAATGCTCAGATAAAAGAACAATTTCATGACATTACTTCAATGCCAAGAGACAAGACATGCTGTTTGAGCAACATTACTGCACAATATCAGCAGGACAGCCAACACCTATAGAATCATTCATGATTTGTTTCAACTTTGAATAAATACTGTCTGTACCTTTATGCAACATTCACTAAGATTTCTACTTATATTATCTCTTCAAAAGAAGTACAATTTTTTTCATTAACTTCTAATTCAACAAGAAAATCTCTGCAAGAAATTGCTATTGCTTCTGGAAGGGATTTACTTAAAATAGTCTTACTAGCAAGATTTCTTCAGAAGACAACTATTGCCTTGTGATTACTTGCATCCTTGGCTACGTAGTACAAAGGTGAGATATTTCGGTCTTTAATAATATCTATAACAGTACATGGAGCTATTTTTTTAATTGCATTTTGGCACCTGAAAATTTGCTTGCAATTTTGAAATCAGAAAATGCTTTTGATAGCAGTATTTTCAGTCATTTGAGCTCAAAGTGGAGAGCTGCTAGGGAAGGCTGTTACATGTTGTGATTGTTTCTAATTCATCTGAATTTCTTTTAATAAAAAATTATTAAAATCACTTTCTTTAGTACAAGCTGAGGAAATTATACATTGCATGCTTAGCTATTAGTATATGCCATTTTATATATGACTTTCCATCATATTTGATATTGAATAAACAATTGTATGTTGCACAAAGAGCTTCAAAAGGACCTTTTCCTGGTTTATTGGCCACAGTTGGAAAAACTCATCACAAAATTTACGGTTTCGTTTTGGCATTTTGAGATTCAAATATCCACACAAAAAATAGACTACTGCAACTACTACAAGAATTGAAAAGACTGAATTTGATGATCTCACAGCTGTGACAGTGTATCTATCACTCACAAGTCTGAATTCATACCTAATCATGAACTGGGATTAAACCATTGAAAAGGTTATGAATTTGCAAACTAATGATATATTGATTTCCATATCTGATCCCAAAAAGGTGAATTCCTCCCTAACAAAGCCAGAGCTGATCTGCCAGGTTTTGGGAAGGCTGGCATTCAGTGACTGAACTTTCAGAAGAGGAAGTGTTTAAGGGTTGGTAGACTTTTACCTGTGTTAGGGTAGAGTAAGGCTGTTTACTGTTTCTGTTTACCTGCTGACTTTCAAGCCACTAGAGTGAGGCACTTGCTGTCTGGCTGTTGTCCAGAAGCATGGGGCTATTACTGATTGGGCCACTAAGGACTGAGCATTTATCACTGATTGGTTAGTGTTCAGAAGTGAGGCAGTTGAGGACTGGGATTCAATATTGCATCAGTTAAGGGTAGTAACTTGTTCACAACTTGGGACTTTCATCAAAGAACAGTCTTTTCCTTTCTTGAATATGAAAAATAAGTACTTTTCTCAGTCCTTTTCTCTCTTCCCTCAGCCAAACCTGCAGGGGACACAGTTATAAAGTAGAAGAATGAATTTACAGCTAATTACCATTTATTTAAGTGCCAATTACTGTGGTAGAAAAACGCCAAGCTTTATAATTTACTGAAAAAAAGCTAAATACAGGGCATTTAGGACACCCTGACAAAGTCAAAACAAGTCTCAGGACAAAAATCATTAAGTATACTACGTGTTCCGTATGTATATACAGGGTACTTGGCAACTTTAATCACTGTCATTTTAGTTGTTAAATTAATTTATCTTAATGGCCTCACACGCATCTAGGTCTTAGGAAGGGAGAAAACTAAAAGGACAGATAGAGGGAGATCTCACTAACAGCAAGAAAGAACAACCAGGAGTGGAACTGGTCCTTGGACCCGAGATTCCTGCGTTGGACCTCCTTAACCCTGGAGAGAGAGTTCTAACACTGGCAGAGACGGCAGCAGAATCCGAGAGACTGAAGAGCTAAGTGCCTTTGGGCTGGAGGCTTGCTGGCATTGTAGGGTGCACCTATGGGCAGAGCTAAAAGAGCTTTGTAACACCTGTGCAAACAAGGTGGAGGGTAGGCTGAGAGCCAAAGAGAGGCGTGCCTACGGGCCTGACCAGGGGAGATTGTCCTGATGGGAGAATTGTACCCTTAACGTTCCTGAACCTGAACTATAACCTGTTGCTTCCCTAATAAACCCTATAATCGCTGCACCCCCAAAAGCTGGAATCTTCATGGTAAATGCCTGCATAATGCTTCAGGAAGGAAAACATCTACGTTTACTGCATGAATAATAAATTCTGCTGCGTGAAGGCCGAGTACCAGTCAAAAGAAAAGCCATGGTTATTTAAAGTCCTTTGAAGCCAGAAGCCGCAAAATGTAGATGAAGCTACCCAGAGTGTGACCCAGTGCACTCTTGAGCTCTATTAAAACATTTGTGGTTTAAAAAAAAAAAAAAAAAAAAAAAAAAAAAAAAAAAAACAGATGAAAACCATCGTTATCCTAAAGGCTGCCCAACTCAGGACCCAACGAGAATCCTTGAGTTGTGTGTCTAAAGATGACAAAAAAAAGGGCGCCATTTTCTTCATACCTGCACAGCCCAGGCTTCAGGTGACCCACGGAGTAACGGCGGCCGACAGGTGGAAGGGCTCTGGAGCCAAGCGGGGTGGTCCGTTAACTAGGGCTCAATTTGTGCACCGGACGAGGCGTCGCTGCACTGAGGTGCGGACTACCAGCCTCGAGGCGGTTCCAACTGAGGAAACACCGGCAGAGGGCACTGTGGCTCCGCGGCCCTAACTGGCGGTTCGGGCCGCAGCCTGCCTCAGCTACCCCGCCTCTTCCGTTGGGCGGGGCTAGTCACGTGGGCTCCTGGCCGCCGGGATGACCAAGATAGGTGGCCTCCGGGCGGCCTAGAGGGGCATTGGAAGTACTTTCGCTACCGGATCGGCTGTTAGTTACCACCTTCTAGGGGTTCCAAGTGGAAGAGCGTGGGTTTCAGCGAGTTCTACATGCCAGGTCCGCCCGAATTCGGCTCCCTTGCTGTCCCTGGCTGCTCGTCAGCTCACCTTTTCCTGAACTCGGTGCCAATGCCTGCCCGTTTCTCCTGACCCTGAGCCTAAGCGCTTGGGCCTCGCAAAAGCCACCCGAGGTGGCTGCGCTGTTTCTCGGGGCCGGGTCCCAGCTCCTTCTCACAGAGATGTGATCCTCTTTTCTTTCCTCAAGGGACTGGCCTGACCGCCTCCCGTGCCGGGTATTGACGTTTCTGATGTTTGGTATTGCCTACTCCCGGGGAATGTTCAGATCCTGGTCAGGTCTCTCTCTGGTCAGCATCTCCCCTGGGACACTTGAGTATCTTACCTCTGTCCACCTCTTTCTTCAGAAGCTCCTTTTTTTGGGGTCATTGTCGTGGCCCCTGTAAGGATTCTGTGAAACTTTCCATTTGTATAGAACCAACACTAAAGACAGGGTTCTTGGATCCTTTAGTCCGCCTTAGGTGAATGGCATTCAGCATGCTCCTCAGACTGAGCAGGGCGATGGAGGATTGTCCTGAGGTAACAGGCAGAGCAATTTATGATGACGTTGGGGGTGATTCGCACAGGAATAGCAAGGGGGGACCTGACAGTGATTAATAGTGCTAGGAACAAGGACACTGGGAAGGCCAGAAGTGGCTGTGGGTGATGTTGGACAGGGTCCATTGCTCTCATGACTCTTCTTCTCTTAGCTTCTAAGGTTCTTGATTTTCCAATCCCAGAAGACAGTGCATGAAGCCAGGGGACATCAGCTATGCACCAAACAACTTGGCCTCAGGTGAGCTGAGCTTCTTACCAGTCTTTTTCACGCACATTACCTATCAGATCCAAACCAAATCCAAACCCATTGCCATCTCATTGATTCCAACTAATAGTGACCCTATAGGACAGAACAGAACTTCCCCATAGGGTTACCAAGACTGTAATCTTTATGGAAGTACACTGCCACGTCTTTCTTCTGCAGTGCAGCTGGTAGTTTCAAACTGATGACCTTTTGGTTAGCAGCCAAGTGCTTAATGACTGTGCCACCAGGACTCCTTAGCTATCAATTAAGAACATCTAATTTGGTTCCCCTTTGAGGCTACCACTGGGGCATGTGGCAGATGTAAACATGTGGTTGGGGGAATGAGAGTTTTGTGTGTAGAGTGTGGTGGGCTTGGGAATGTAGATTTAAGTGCAAAAAAGGGGGCCCAAGCTAAGAAATTCTTCCTGAATATGGAAATCTAGATCATCTACAAATGTAAGTGAACTGCTGAGACCAGAGAGATTCTTCATTGAAGAGACTGCCCTACAAATTGTAGATGTTTCCCAGAGAGACCAACATTATTCTTTTAATATTCAGCAAAATAATTTTACCACTTTCTAAGTGGTAGGTCCATAGTATCAAATAATACATACTAAATTTCCTTTTCTTATGGAGGATACTTTTAGTGACATAACTGCCAGTTGCACTTGAGTCATTCTGATTCATGGTGACCTCATGTGTGTCAGAGTAGAACTGTGGGTTTTCTGTAGCTTTTCTTTCCGAAGTAGATCCTTAGGCCTTTCTTCGGAGGCATCTGTGTGTGGATTTGAGCCTTTTACCTTTAGGTTAGTACCCAAGTGTTTTAACTGTTTGCACCACTGCTTTAGTGAGATACACAGTCTCTAAACAAGTAAGTAAATCACTACAATAATTCCATGCTGGTGTAAGTGCTAAAGTACAGTGGTTAATGCTTAGTCCACGGACCGGTAACATCAGCATCACCTGGGAGTTGGTTCAAAATGCAGATTTTGGGGCTCCATCCCAGACCCAGTATTAGATTCTCTGGTGGTGAGTGGGGTCAGGAATCTGTTGTATAAAGTTCTTCAGGTGATTTTTATGCACCTTAAGCTTGAAAAGCCCTGAACAGGTAGTCCCTCTAAAGCTAAGGTCTGGGAAGCCCCTCATCAAGGTAGTAATGTGTGACTTGAGAGTTTTAGAATGAGATGGAATCAGTTATGGGAATAACTGAAGAAAGAGCTAAAGATGAGTTTTCCAGAGAGGAAGATAGCAAATGCAAAGGCCCTGAGGTGAGAGGAGAAAACTAGTTTATTCTAGAAATAAGGAGTCAGAGAGAGGGAGGTTAGAGAAGCAGGCAAGGGTGTATTAGGTCATGGTGAAGACTTTGACTTCTATTCTGGGTTCAGAGGGGAGGCATTAAAGAATTTAAGCAAAGGGTAGGGGCATGGTTGGATGTAGATATTAAAAATGTTTTTTTAGCTTCTTAGCTGCAGTTGGTTGTGGAAAAGCATGAGTCAGTTAGGAGAATACTGAAGTTCCGATAAGAGATTAAATATTGTCCCTTTAAGGTATAGCTTAATTTTCCCCTTCATCTTTACTTTCTTTAAGTAATTAATTATTATTATTATTATTTTTTAAATCTCAGCTACTTTTTCACACCTACTTTTTCAGATGACTTTAAATGACCCTCTTACTCCCGCATAAATCTCATGGGGACTGGGTGGCTTTTTTGAATTCATAGGTAAGTTTGGAGATAATTAACTTGTTTTCACAAACTTGGTTCTTCCCATTCAGGAACATATTAGTTTCCAATTTATTTAGTTCTTCTTTTATGTACTTGAATCAAGATTTTGGCAGTGGTTGGTTTATAGAAAATAAGGTGACTGAATTTATGGAGTACACATGGGTTGGTGGTCCTAGAGGGACAGATTCGTGGAGCCAAGAGAACATAGGCATTAATGCATTTACCAGGCTGAGAGCAGCAGGTGTAAGGCTGTATACTTGGGATGACAGTGTTGGAGTCCTAGAGGCTGCACATTGAGAGTGGAAGCATGGTTAAGGGTTGCTAGGTAAATCCCCTCTTATATATAAACCTTTCATGGGGCTTAGAGCCATGAACACTGCTAGATCATCCCTTTTCTGGAATTCAAACCTCCCCCTTTACCCCTCCCTCAGGGCCTAAGCAGAATTCTGTTGTTTCAGGAGTTGGTGACCTTTGAGGACGTGGCTGTGTACTTTACCCAGAATCAGTGGGCCATCCTAGATCCTGCACAGAGAGCTTTGTACAGGGAGGTGATGCTGGAGAATTATGCAAATGTGGCTTCCCTGGGTAAGGCCTCTCTTTCAATGGCCCTTTGTGACAGTTTGACATCTTCCTTCAGTGTTTTGGGATTTTTAGTGGCCTTTAGGTTTGAGGACTCCAAAGAGTTCTGCAATCACCAGTCTCAGGATGCTGGGTGGGGAGAATCTTGGTTCCTTTGGTTTTGAAACTGGACTTCCCTACCCACCCCCAGGGAGGGGTAATGTTCTGGGCCCTGAGAGAAAAAAACTTTTCTGTTCCACAGGTGAGCCCTTTGTTCTTCCGTTCTTTCAGTTTTCTGGAGACTTTGACCTTCACCTTTGTGAAGGAGTTCCTTGGGATATCAGTACATATATCCTTACTGAGTGACTTTCCTTTGTTCTAAATTTGGGCCAGATTGCAGGGTTCTTCCCAAGGAAAATCACTGTCTTCCTGGTTTCATCTTGGAGGAGTTTGGACACATCCTTAGAACCCCTTGGTAGCTCACTTGGTTTCCTGGGCATTCCATTTCTCTCCCCAGTTAACCTATTGGAGGGGAGGCTGAGAGTGGTCTCAGAAACAAATTGTATGTCTTCCTTCAACTCGTCTTTCTTTTTTTATCTTCCTGAAGTAGTATTTCCATTCCCCAGACCTGTTCTGATCTCCCAGCTAGAAAGATGGGAAGCACCATGGGGCCCAGATCCCTGGGAAACAGAGGTTTTAAGAGGCATCTGTTTAGGTAAGTAAGAGAACATGCTTTGTTTCCTCTTTTGTCTTCCCAGTTTAACATGTAGTGAGTGTTTCTTCTGCTGTAGGGGCAAAGCTCTGGTCTTATACAAGGCAGTGCTCCATGCTCTCTGGCTTTCACTCAGTGCCAGTGCTTAGATGGGGGACTGGAAGTATGTAGCCCTGCTGTCTATACATCCAAAGGCTTCCTCCCAGTCAGAGGAGTGGCTTCCAGACCACTTTGTTCTTTTCTAAATTATCAGTGGAAATATTTCATTTTATACCAGTTTTCATTGCAGATCAGTGGGGAGTTAGCCATACTTCAAGATAGGTAGGATTGTGTGGGCCACATGGATTTATTTCACAGCTATGAATTTTATTTTTAGGTCTCCAGCAAAAAAAAACAATGGCTTTAACTTGCTTGTTTTAGTATCAAAATCACCTAAAAGTCCTGTATGCCATACACTTTTAGTCTACATTTTATTTGTCATATATGGGACTATAGTGGAAAAGGCAAGTAATATTCCCCCACCTGCATCCCCAACAAACACAGCCTGAAATTTCCTTGAAAGATTTGGTTACTGGGTTTTCATTTCTTTTGGAAGCAAGTTCCAACCACCTGCTTACTGTGGCTTTACAGATAGTGGTTCCTGTACCAGTAATTCTATAGTACCTATAGTTCTTCACTCTACCTTCCATTCAGCTGACTTTCTGAAAGAATTCATCTTTTATCCCAGAATATTATGTGGGATATTTAAAAATAGGATTTTTAAGTCATTATTTAGAATTCTGAGTGGTTTCTTAAGTTACAGGAGGGAGTTTAGGATCTGTTTTTTCCTAGTTTGTATTTCCCAGCCTTCTGGCCCCCTTGTAATACTAGAGCTGTTCATGGACCCTCTCCCCATCTCACTGATCTCTTTTTCTTTTCCTATTTTGCGTCTCTCCTTTCTGTTTTAAATGTTTTCCATTTCTTGCTGATCCTTCTTATCTATCCCATTCTTTTTTCTTTTTTTCTCCTCATACTTCTTTTCTTCCCATTCTTGAGATTTTCATTTCACTTGCCTTGGTTCACTTCCCAGCTTTCCTTGTAGGTGGCACTTCTTATCCATTTTCCTGGACTGGTTCCATTGTCTTCACTTGCCCATTGTATGTCATTATTTCATCTCTCTCATCCTCTTTTATGTAATCTTCTAGTCATTTCATTGATGTAATTTAAAAATCACATCCTACAAGAGAAAATTAAGACCACTGGATCCTGCTTTACTTCTAGTTCAGTAACTGGGAACATTTATGGTTTCTTTGGTCAGGTGGTGAGTCCTGGATCAAGAACGAAGAGCCAATTATAATGCAGGAAATCTCTGAAGAAACAGAGTTGCCAGTAGAAGGACTCCTCAGAAATGTTTCTCAGCACTGTGATTTTAAAAGTAAGGCAACAAAACAGACTTTCAGTCCAAATCCAAATATGATACTTCGAGGTGGAATGAAGTTCTACGAATGTAAAGAATGTGGGAAAATCTTCAGATACAACTCCAAACTTACTCGACATCAGATGAGTCATACTGGGGAAAAGCCCTTTAAGTGTAAGGAATGTGGCAAAGCTTTCAAGTCCAGCTATGACTGTATTGTCCATGAGAAAAATCATATTGGAGAAGGGCCTTATGAATGTAAAGTGTGTGGCAAAGGTTTAAGTTCCAACACAGCCTTGACCCAACACCAAAGGATCCACACTGGAGAGAAACCCTATGAATGTAAGGAGTGTGGGAAGGCTTTCCGTAGAAGTGCAGCATATCTTCAGCATCAGAGATTACACACTGGGGAGAAACTCTATAAATGTAAGGAATGTTGGAAAGCTTTTGGGTGTCGATCACTTTTTATTGTCCATCAGAGAATTCATACTGGGGAGAAACCTTACCAATGTAAGGAGTGTGGCAAGGCATTCACTCAGAAAATAGCCTCTATTCAGCATCAGAGAGTTCACACCGGCGAGAAGCCTTATGAATGTAAGGTATGTGGGAAAGCCTTCAAATGGTATGGAAGCTTTGTGCAGCATCAGAAATTGCACCCTGTGGAGAAGAAGCCTGTCAAGGTGCTTGGGCCATCCCCAGTCGGTCCCCAGGGTCCCTCTCCAGCCTTGTCTCCTGTTTCTCTGCAGAATTCATCCTCTGCACCAGCTATGGCAGTGCCTTCTTTGGCTTTTCCACGTACTGTACTCATTCCTACCTCAGGGCCTTTGTTCATGCTGCTTCCCACATCCGGAATACCTTCATCACCTGTTCAAATAGTACGTGTCTTCCAGGGTCTTACTCCCATTGTGAAACCTTCCTCAGTTACTCTGACCCCTGCTTTTCACTCCTCATGAGGTTAGTGTTGGAATTCCTATGGCTTTTATGCCCAGCAAGTCTCCAACCCAAATTGTCTTTATTTCCCTCCTTATGTGTATTACAATTGTTTGAGCATAAACACCATTGTAATCTGTATACATTTGAAGACTGTTTATATAATAAAATCTTTCTGCTGGGTAGAAAATGGAAATACTTGACCTTTGCATCAGTCCCTTTTAGGTTTGAGCAACAGTGGCTGTGCTTGCATAGTGGGAATGCTAGTGTTAGAAGTTTTGGAAGGATATGTTGGGTGTTAAAGTTTGGGGAGGAGGGCATCCTGTATTAGGCCACTGTGATTAGAAAGAGGCAGCCTAGAAGAAACAGGAGGATGCATGTAGGACCTGTGAGAGTAGACAGTTGAATGAGCTTCCACCAATGGACTTTAGAAATCAATGCAGATTATTTAGTGAGCCAATGGCTAGGTGGTATAGTAGTGCAATTGAAGTTGTGTTGCCCTTGGCTTGGATCACTGAGGATCTTGTACATCTATGCAACAATTATGTGAAATAACCAGTAAAAATATGTATGCATTGATGGCAATGACAGCAACCATTTATATTACTGAAAGCAATCATGTCCAGTCATGACTTTAAACATGAAGGAATTATTTTTTTTTAAAATTTTGCTTTTGTTATCAAAACGTCTGTTTGTTTCCTAAGTAAATGTACACAAAGGCATTCATCTTTGTTGGATCTGTCATGTAATTTTTCTTGGTGATCATTCTGATTTTCTCTTTGCAAGCACTGCCTTCTATGCAGATAGCATAACTTGTAAATAAGAATGTGATGAGTTACTAAAGAAATAGGATGAACAGTGTAAAGTCAACATGGCAGAAATCTGAATAAGCATACATAATTTTTTTTTAAAAATAAAGGGGGTTGTGCAGTGGGTCAGAATTGAGGGGGTGAGTGAAGTAGATCTTTGAGTTCCCCTTGGTATTGACATTAATGAGGATCCTTTACAACTATGCAAAAACCATGTGAAGAATTACTGCAAAAAGAACTTGAGTAATACATTGTTAGTATTTATGTAAACTTCAGTTCTTAAACAGTGATGGAAGAGCCATACATTCTTTAGTGTTGCTTTTGCCAGATGGATGTTTCTCCATAGTAAGGAAAAGAAAAACCTTTAAATTAGTGGTTCTTAAAGGTGGCACAGTGGCTAAACTCTCAGTTACCAACCAAAAGGTTGACAGTTAGCCATTCTGCAGAGAAAGACCTGGCAATCTACTTTTGTAAAGATTATAGCCAAGAAAACTCAGTGGGGACAGTTCTACTCTGTCATATGGGGCCTCTATGAGTTGGAATCAACTTGACAGCACTTAACAAAACCAGCAACAAACTTTACCATGTATTTTAATTACCTGATGTGCTTGTAAAAAGAGTAGTTTTCTTTTCTAACTTCCAGAAATTCTTATTTTGTATAACTGTGATGGTGCCCAGATCTTTAATGTAAACGAAAAAAGACCTAGGGACTGTTTGGAGGTGTAAATTGATAAAGAAAGGGTTTGGGAGGGACTGCTTTATTTCCCAGTGGACTTTTAGGATGGAAACCTTTAAAAGTAGTTTGAGTGGTGTCAGTTTAGAAGAGCAAAGAGCAAGTGAAATAATGGCATGTGGGGAAAAGAAGAAAGGGCCAGAGGGATCTGATGAGGCCTACAAAGAGCTACTCCTCGGAAGGAAGATGGGGCAATCTACTTCCGTAGTGATACTGCCTAGGAAATCCAAGGAGGGGTCGCTATGAGTCGGGTCCAACTCGATGGCACATAACAACAGCAGCAACAACAACAACAAAGAGCTTTTGGGATTTCAACTACCAGGAGGTGTGCATGAGTTGACATTGGTTATTGTTTTCTATTTATTTCATTGGCTGAAGTAATGAGGGAATTTATTTTTCATATTATAAAATTAATACACTTAGAAATAGCTCCTGAAATAAAGGGAACACAGAATGGGTGCTACATATGATTTAGAACTGAACAACACTAAGAATAGGAAATACCAAAGTCAATGGGATGTTCCAAAAGGTAAAACTCAAAGCAATATTTACAGTCTTGGATACATTCTTTAGAAAACAAAGAGTTTGAAAGCTTGAATTTAGGAAATTTGGGTGGTGGATGGTGGCAGAAAACAAAAACCAAAAAATTGAAAACTAAAAACAAGCAAACAAATGGACCCAAAACAAATAAACAAACAAAAACCTCAAACTTTGCAGAAATAAATAACATACAAAATGTTGTTTTTGGTTTTTTTGGTAAAGATGGTAGTTGATGTTAGTGTTCACATCCTCCTGAACTTCTACTGAAACAAAGAGGTTAAGAATAAAAAAGCATAGACTCAAAAGGGCAAAGAAAATTAGATATCATTTTAAAGCAAACCCAACTCCCTGCCATTGAGTTCGAGCTGACTCATAGCGACCCCTCCAAATAACATTTTGGAAGTAAGAAATCAGTAAAAGAGTTGTAACTTTTAGCAAACTTGAGAATCCTAAGCCATACTGGGGGAAACTGAGAAGCCATTCTATGTGGCAGAATTTTCCAAAAGGCTTAGGAATTGAATATTCAGATACCTTTTATAGTGGGGGATGCTCGTGGTGCTGAAAACTGGAGGATTGACTAAAGGTGTTTAAGAAGCACATAGAATGTGAGGTGATCTCTCTTATTCTCCCACTTAGAGAAGTAAAAGAGGAATTTCCTGGTATACTGACAACATCTACAACGATGCCTGGCACATAGGTGGTGCTCATTCCATATTTGTTGAATAAATGTGTGATTTCCAGATTGAAAAGGTCCACTAAGCACCCTGTACAAATACAGCCATACCAAGACATTTGGTTAATTCCAAAAAATGTTGCAAAAAGATTTGATAAGCTTCCAGAAGGGGGAGTGGGAAACTGGTTTTATATAAAGGTCAAAGGTCAAAATGGCTTTGGTCTCAGCAATAGTTTTAGCCACAAGACATGGAACAGCACTTACAAAATGTGAGGAAAAGTTATTTCAAACTTAGAATTCCATCCAAACATCAATTATTGTGATAGTGAATAAGGACATTTTCAGAGATGCATGTTTGCAAGAAAGGCAACACAGCACATTGATTAAGAATCTAGTATATGGTAAAAATCAAAGGTTGGAAAAAGATATATTAAGGAAATGACAACCATAAAAGAGCAAGAGTGGCAATATTAATTTCTGATAAAACTGACTTTAAGACAAAAACCATCATAAGAGACAAAGAAGGACATTATATAATGATTAAAGGATCAATTGAACAAGATGACATAATGATAATAAATATCTATACACCCAATGAAAGACCCCTAAAATACATAAGTCAGATTTTAACAGAACTGAATAGGCAAATATATGACTCCACAGTCACAGTAGGAGACTAATACACCACTTTTCAGTCAAAAATAAAACAACTGGAAAGAAAACAAAGACCCAGGAGAACTAAAGAATACAATCCACCAACTTGACCTTACAGACATCTACAGAGCACTTCACCCAACAAGAGTGCAATATACATTCTTTCCCAGTGCACGTGGAACAATCTCCAGGATAGACCATATGTTAGGCCACAAAGCAAGCCTTAATAAATTTAAAACCACTGGAAAACTGTAAAGCATCTTCTCAGATCACAATGCTATAAAATTAGAAATCAACAATGGGAAGATCAACAGAAAAAGAGCAAACATAGGGAAATTGAATAACACCTTCCTTGAAAATAACTGAGTGATAGAAGAAATAAAAAATGAAATTAAAGAATTCCATGAATTAAGGATGAAAACACAAGATACCAGAATCTTTGGGACACAGCAAAAGCAGAGATCAGAGGCCAATTTATAGTAATAAATGCACACATAAAAAAAAAAAAAAAAGAAGAAAGAGCCAAATCAACACCTTAACTCAACATCTTCAAAAATTAGAGTAGAAAAAAAACAAAAACAACCCCTGCATTCACCAGAAGAAAAGAAATAATAAAGATTTGAGCAGAATAAATAAATAAAACAGAAAATAGACAATAGAAAAAAACAAGACTAGAGGTTGCTTTTTTGAAAAGATTAATAAAATTGACAAACCACTGGCAAATTTAACAAAGGAAAAGAGGGAGAGAATACAAATAACACAAATAAGAAATGAATTGGGTGATGTCACAACAGAATCAACAAATTAAAAGGATAGTATCAGGATACTATGAAGAACTATGGGAGCTCTGGTGGCGTAGTGCCTAAGGCATTTGCTAACCAGAAGGCTGGTGGTTCAAACCCACCAGCCACTCCTTGGAAGGAGAATAGGGCAATCTACTTCCATAGTGATACTGTCTCGGAAACCCAAGGAGGGTTCTCTGTCAGTCAGATCTGACTCAACAGCAGTGAGTTAGAGTTAGTATGAAGAACTATACACCAACAAATTTTAAAATCTGGAAGAAATGGACAGATTTCTAGAAACATACTACTTACCTAAACTAATACAGATTGTGGTGGAAAATTTGAACAGACCCATAACAAGAGAAGAAATTGAAGAGGTCTTAAAAAAATTATCAACAACAAAAAACCCCTAGCCCAGATGGTTTCACTGGAGAATTCTACTGAATGTTCAGAGCAAAACTGACACCAATGCTACTCAAACTATTCCAGAACACAGAAAAGCATGAAGTCCTTCCAAATTCATTTTATGGAGCAAGCATAACCTTGATACCAAAACCAGGCAAAGACATCACTCAAAAGGAAAACTACAGACCAATATTCCTCAAGCATATAGATGCAAAAATCTTCAACAAAATCCTTGACAATACACTTCAACAACTTATCAAAAAAAGAATACATTATGACCAAATGGGGTTCATACCAGGTATGCAAGGATGGTTCAACATTAGAGAAACAATGCCATCCATCACATAAATAAAACAAAGGAAAAGAACCACATGATCATATCAATCGATGCAGAGAAGGCATGCGATAAAATCCAAAACCCATTCCTGATCAAAACTCTCAGCAAAATAGGAATAGAAGTGACACTCCTCAAAATAATAAAGGGCATATATGCAAAACCAACAGCCAACATTATTCTCAATAGAGAGAGACTGAAACCATTCCCCTTGTGAATGGGAACCAGACAAAAATGCCCTCTATCACCACTTCTATTCAACATTATATTGGAAGTCCTAGCCAGGGCAATAAGGCAAGAAAGAGGAATCAAAGGCATTCAAATTGGTGAGGAAGAAGTAAAACTATCCCTATTTGCTGATGATATGATCCTATACTAGAAAACCCAAGAGATTCAGAAAAAAAAAAAAAAAAAAACCTAGTGGAACTAATTGAGAGCTTTAGCATCATGGTGGGATACCAGATCAACATCCCAAAATCAGTTGGATTCCTCTACACCAGCAAGGAGATTACTGAAAAAGAAATAAGGAAATCAATCCCATTTACAATGGTGGTGTTGTGTTGGTTGGTGGATTTGAACCACCAGTCTTCTGGTTAGCAGTCAAGTGCCATAGGCACTATGCTACCAGAGCTCCTACCATTTACAATAGCTACCAAAAAAATTAAAATACTTGGGAATAAATCTTACCATGGACACAAAAGACCTGTACAAAGAAAACTACAAAAGACTACTTCAAGAAAGCATAAGAGATCTACATAAATGGAAGAACATACCATGCTCGTGGATAAGGAAGTATGAGCATTGTGAAAATGTCAATACTATCCAAAGCAATCTATACATTCAATGGATTCCCAATCCAGATCCCATCAGCATTCTTTAAGGATATGGAAAAACCAATCACAATTGTGTATGGAAAGGAAAGAGACCTTGGATAAGCAAAGCACTATTGAAGAAGAAGAACAAAGTAGGAGGTCTCACACTCCTGAATCTCAAAACCTACTATACAACCACAGTAGTCAAAACTGCCTGGTATTGGTACAATGACAGACACATAGACCAGTGGAACAGAATCTAGAATCCAGAAATAGATCCATCGACCTATGGTCGGCTGATTTTAGACAAAGGGCTGAAATCCGTTACATAGGGGAGAGAATGTCTAACACATGGTGCTGGCAAAGCTATATCCATTTGCAGAAAAATGAAACAAGATCCATACCTCACATCATACATAACAACTAACTCCAGATGGATCAAAGACTTAAATGTGAAACCTAAAGCTATAAATTTCCTCAAGGAAAAAATAGGGGCAAATTTAGGGGCCCTCATTTATGGCATAAATAGACTGTCAAGCATAACTCAAAATGCAGAAACAGCAGAAGATAAACTACATGAATGGGACCTTCTAAAAATTAAATTTTTATGTGCTTCCAGAGACTTCTCCAAAAGTATTCCCAAGTATTTCTCTAAAAGAGTAAAAAGAGAACCTACAGATTGGGGAAAAATATTTGGCAATGACTTATCTGACAAGGGACTTATCTCTCAAATTTATACCCAACAACAAAAAGACAATCCAATTCAAAAATGGGCAGAAGACATGAATAGACACTTCTCCAAAGAGGATATTCAGGTGGCCAACAAACACATGAAGAAATGTTCATCATCATTAGCCATTAGAGAGATGCAAATCAAAACAATGACAAAATACCATCTGGACCCAACACAAATAGCAAAGTTCAACAAGACAGAATAACAAAGAGATTGGAATTGCCATACACTGCTGGTGGGACTGTAAAATGTTACAACCACTGTGAAAAGCAGTATGGCAATTCCTTAAAAAGTTAGAATTAGAAATACCATTTGATCCATCAATCCCAGTACTAGGTATATAACCTAAAGAAGTGAGAGCCAGGACAAGAACAGATATATGCACACCCATGTTCATCACAGCACTATTTACAATAGCAAAAAGATGGAAACAGCCTAGGTGCTCATCAACAGAAGAATGGATAACCAAACTGTGGTACATATATACAATGGAATACTATGCAACACTGAAGAATAATGTAGAATCTGCAAAATTCCACATAACATGGATGAACTTGGAGGACATTATGTTGAGTAAAATGAGTCAATCACAGAAGGACAAATACTACATTAGTTCATTATTATAAAAAGTTAAGGTAAGGTTTATATATGAAAGGAAACTTTCTTTGTTGGTTACCAGAGGTGGGAGGGGAGGGGAGGAAACACTGCAAAAACAATAATTAAAAAAAGAAAAAAGAAAAATATGAAAAAAGAAATATATATATAGAAAAAATCTATGGACTCAGACTGCCTATGCATAGACATTATCTGTTACTTTAGGTTTGACTTTGGGTCAGTTAATTTTGTGCCTTAGTTCCTTATCTGTAATATAATAACAAACTCTCAGGTTGTAAGAACTAAATGAGTTAGTATCTAATGTTTATTAATAATGTATTGATATTGTGCCAGGCTGAGTTCTCTAGAGAAGCAAAACCAGTAAAGCTTATATATATTGTTGTTGTTTTGTGTCATCGAGTTGGACCCGACTCATTGTGACCCCTCCTTGGGTTTCCAAGGCAGTATCACTACAGAAGTAGATTACCCAACATTCCTTCCGAGGAGTGGCTGGTGATTTGAACCACAAGCCTTCTGGTTAGCATCAAGTGCCTTAGGCACTATGCTACCAGAGCTCCTAAAACTTATATATGTATAGAAAAAATATATATCTTAGGAAAATGGCTCACACACTTACAGAAGCTGGCAAATCCCAAGTTCTTGGATCAAATGTCACTCTGGAGGCTTTTCCTGACTCATGCAGATGCAGGGGCAGATGAGCTCAAGGTTGGCAGGCAGTAAGTATACCGGTTGTTGACTCCAACAAGTGATGTATCCAAGATCACCAGGCCGAATGGTGGATTGTTCACTCATGGGCAGTTGTAAGCAGCACAACAGGATCCCAATCTGCAGAAGAGTCTCTTTTCCCAGGATGTCCATAAATATATTGGAAGCATACCACACCCCCAGGGAAACTCCCTTTCAATGGATTGGCTGCTCAAAACATATACATCCAATACCATGGAAATAACCCACATCACAACTGCTTCAATCACTCAGAATTGTGGTCCAGCCAAGTTGACACACACATCCAACTATCACACAGTCCACCCCTTGTCCACTTGGCAGTTGTATACATCTCCTTAACCATATATAATCTCTAAATAAGGACAATTATAAAGTGATATTTGTGCCTAACATGATACATTAACACATGTACAACTGAAACGCATTAACCCTGTTTACATTTCATAGTTCATAACAGAAGGAAACAAAAATATTTGGTGAACATGAACAATGAAGAAATATAACAATCACAGCCCTCATTTCTGCAACTGGTCATGTAGTTGTAGCTGATATTCAGAACTACCTTCTTCCACCACCCAGTCTGTATTTCCCTTGCCCTCAGCAAGCACCTCAGCTGGTCATGGTTCTTTACCTGGTAAGGTGACCCAAACCTTCATTCCTGAAAGGTCAAGGCCATTAGTAGTCATATCAGAATTGGGTTGCTATAATTTTCCATTGACTTTAATCACAGAGCATGGTAGTACAAAGAGATGTCCTAAATAATCTCCTGTATTCCACACATATTCTTCTTTACCTCCATTATGTAATGTCAATCCAGTTTCCCCTTGGTAACCACAATCTATCACACCAGACAGTACAGTCACACCCTTCTTTGTTGATCCAGAGGCATGAGGAAGCCAAAATGGCTGGGTGGCATTCTTAACTTCTAGTTCAGTACAATCAGTATTGTGTCTCCAGGTAGGAGTGTTCCTCCCTTTGGGACTAAAATCTCCAGACCCACAGAGTATAGGGTAGCAAGGACAGGAAGCAAAAATTTTTTGAGTGGGTCACTAGGGGTAATAGTAAGCGGTACCACTCCTATTTCCACCCCTCGGTTCCTGGACCTGTGAATACTGGCTATTGGAGAAACAGCACCATATGTTGGACACTGGTTCAGAGCATATACAGCCTCCTGGAGAACATTGCCCCAACCCTTCAAGGTATTGTCACCTAGCTGGTGCCATAATTGTGTTTTTAGTAGCCCATTCCATTGTTCTATCAAGCCAGCTGCTTCAGGATAATGGGGAACATGGTAAGACCAGTGAATTCCATGAGCATAAGCCCACTGCCGCACTTCATGTGCTGTGAAATGAGTCCCTTGATCTGAAGCAATACTGTGTGGAATACCATAATGGTGGATAAGGCAGTCTGTAAGTGCACGGATGGTAGTTTTAGCAGAAGCATTGCGTGCAGGAAAAGCGAATCCATATCCAGAATAAGTATCTATTCCAGTAAGAACAAAAC
>NW_006921729.1:6846369-6851733 GCF_000298275.1 Orycteropus afer afer
CTGTCTGGCTTCCTGGCTTTTAATCCCCTTTCTCCTGCTCTTCTACCCTGCTGTTTTGTGCGTCCCTGAGTTGTCCCTGGGGCTGACTGCTCCTATGTCCGGGATCCGGGCTTTTATTCCCTTTCTCCTGCTCTCCGGTCCTGCTGCTTTGGGCGGGCCTGAGTTTCCTCTCCTCAATTAATCCCTTTGGCTGATTGCTCTTCTCTCTGGCTTCCTGGCTTTAATCTCCTTTCTCCCACTCTTCCCGCTTGCTACTTCGGGCGTCCCTCAGTTGTCTCTCCTCACCTGTAACCCTGGGGCTGACATTCATACATCTGGCCATTTCTTGTTCCATGCAAGTGAACAGTCAGACACATGGCTCAAAGTTCTGCCCATTGGGAGGATTTCCCTTCACCACTGTCCTTCAGGGAAGTCCCAGAAAGGGGCTGCAGTGCTATTGCTGTTCACTTTTGAGTGGTGCCTGTATAACACAGAGAACAATCTGTAAACTAGGCACGAGTTTTCTCTTCCTCAGTCAACTGATCATAAGGAACTCCTCATGAGGCCATATGTGCAGACTGGAAGAGGGAAGGTAATGTGACTGGAGTGTAGACCATAGGTATTTGGGCCACTTCCTCATGCAACTTACTTGTGCCTTCAGGTCCTGCTCAAGCCCAATCTCTTGTATACCAGTTCCATTTAATGATGGAGTGCTATTGTGCATATCCAATTTTATGACTCTGTGGGTCAGACAACACCCAGTTCATGAAGGGCAGCTCAGGCCTCATGGTGACTTGGTGGCTCAAGGTTAGGCATTCAGTCTCTACTAAAGCCCAGTAACAAGCCAAAAGTTGTTTCTCAAAAGGAGAGTAGTTTCTGCAGAGGATGGCAGAGATTTGCTCTAAAATCTCAAGGGTCTGTGTTGCAATTCACCAATAGGGACTTGCCAAAGACTCCAAACAGCATCTCTATCTACTACAGACCCTTAAAGCACCATTGGATCAGCCAGATCATATGGCCCAAGTGGCAGAGCAGCCTGCATGACAGCCTGAACCTGTTGCACAGCATTTTGTTGTTCTGGGCCCCACTCAAAACTAGCAGTTTTCTGAGTCACTTGATAAATAGGCCAAAGGAACACACCCGGATGAGGGACATGTTGCCTCCAAAATCTAAAGGGGCCCATCAGGCATTGTGCCTCCTTTTTAGTTGTGGGAGAAGTCAGATACAATAACTTATCCTTCACTTTAGTAGGAATATCTCGACATACCCCACACCACTCGACCCCCAGAAATTTCACTGAGGTGGAAGGTGCCTGAATTTTTGTTGGATTAATTTCCCACTCTCTAACACGTAGATGTCTCACCAATAAGTCTAGAGTCATCGATACTTCTTCCTTACTAGGTCCATTCAACATAATGTCATCAATATAATGGGACAGTGTGATGTCTTGTGGAAGGGAAAGGCGATCAAGATCCCTATGGTCTAAATTATGACATAGTGCTGGGGAATTCATATATCACTAAGGAAGCACTGTGAAAGTGTATTGTTGGCCTTGCCAGCTGAAGCAAACTGCTTCTGATGGTCCTTTGAAATTGGTATTGAGAAAAAGCCATTGGCCAGATCAATAGCTGCATACCAAGTACCAGGAGATGTATTAATTTGCTCAAGCAATGAAACCATATCAGGAACAGCAGCTGCAATTGGAGTCACCACCTGATTAAGTTTACAGTAATCCACTGTCATTCTCCAAGATCCATCTGTTTTTTGCATAGACCAAATAGGTGAATTAAATGGGGATGTGGTGGGAATCACCAACCCTGTATCCTTCAAGTCCTTGATGGTGGCAGTAATCTCTGCAATGCTTCCAGGGATGCAGTACTGCTTTTGTTTTACTGTTTTTTTCCAGATACAGGCAGTTTTAATGGCTTCCACCTGGCTTTTCCTACCATAATAGCCCTTACTCCACATGTCAGGGAGCCAATGTGGGAATTCTGCCAATTGCTGAGTATATCTATTACAATTATGCATTCTGGGACTGGGAAAATCACTATGGGATGGGTTCGGGGACCCACAGGACCCACTGTGAGATGCACCTTAGCTAAGACTCCATCAATAACTTGACCTCCATATGCCCCACCTCTGACTGGTGAGCCACAATGATGCTTTGGGTCTCCTGCAATTAGTGTCAGTTCAGAGCCAGTGTCCAGTAATCCCTAAAAAGTGATTATTTCCTTTTCCCCAATGAACAGTCACTGTTGTAAAAGGCCTCAGATCCCTTTGGGGAAGGCTGGGAGAAAGATTGACATTATAAATTTTTGGCAATGTAGTGGGGTTCTTCCTCAAAGGGACCTGGCCTCCCCTTCATTCAAGGGGTTGTGGGTCTGTAAACTGACTCAAGTCTGGGAATTGGTTGAGAGACCATGACTCTGTATTCTGGTGATTCAATCTATGCTGCTGTTCATGTGACTTAGAATTCTGTGTATACAGATCAAGTAAATATTTAGTAGGTATTGCCATGTATTTCACTCCTAGGAACCTAAATAGCCAATGCCTTAATTCCACATGAGTCAAGAGTATTCTGCTTACTGTTTTGACTCTGCTGTCCATTAAGGTAACTACACCCACCTTGTCTTTGTCAATTAACTGCTGCCAGTTGGCCCCTACTACCACGGGGTCCAATCAGCCCCATCATAGTTAAGTGTCTTAGTTCACTTAAGGCAGTTCCAACTGTCAAATCCGGCTTACATAAAATAGCAACCACAGCAGTCTTCAAGGATGTATCTTCTGAACTCTCCATTTCTGGCTCTAGGGGTCTAATCTGATAAATCTATTCTAACAAGCCAATTTCCCTAAGCCTCTGGATACCTTCTTCTACATTATATCAAGGCAGGTCTGGTACCTCAATATGAATTAAGGTAGGCCCCCCCCCGCACGATCCGTGCTTCAGTAAGCCAACCAAGTAAACAATTAAATCCTTTTCTAACCACTTGAGTTGAAACACTGAATGAAGAATCTGTACTTTGTGGGCCTAAATCAATAAACTCAGACTGATTCAATGTTACATTCCATGCACCATTATCCCACACCCTCAGTAGCTATTCCCACACATATTCTCCAGGTTTCTGTCAGTACATGTTAGCAAAATCAAGTAGGTCTTTTGGGGTGTAGTGTACCACCTCCTCAGTCAGACTTTGTATTTCACCTTTTGGGGCTTGCTTGGACTTACATTTAGTTATAGGTCTAGCAGCAACAGTGGGTGGTTGGGGCAGTTCCTGAGAACATTCAGCAATGTCTTCCATGGGATCTACCTCAGGCAGTGACCCAGCAGGAACAGTTGGGTTAATCCCATTAAATGGAGCTGGAAAGTTTAATAGTTTTATAGTAATCCCTTCAAAAGGGAGGGATTCAACAGAATTTACAAGTTCCATAACCTCATCTTCCTGACTGTCTGAACATATGTCCCCATTCCAGGTTTCAGAATCCCATTTTTGTCCTAATCAATGCCCTCACTTTAACTTCAGACACTATTCTGGGTTGACAATTCAATTGGTGTTGTAATTCAGCCACCCTTACAATAAGACTGTGGGTTTGGTTTTTGGCAATATCAGCTCTGTTACTAGAAGAAATAAGGCTTTCTTTCAGAGCACAACTGGAAACATTGAGGTGTTTTATGCAGAGCTTGAGCTGTAACTCAGCAGCCCTGAACTAATCTCGTTCTTTCACCACTTTGTCTAGCATAAGTAAGACCAACCAATCAGTTTCCTTATACTCCTCATGCTGACACAAATTGCAGAAAAGTATCAATTATGTGATCACCAGAGTCTCACTTCTCAAAATTAGTTGATCTATTGGTGGTGCTATTTTGCATATGAATGTTGCTACCTCATGCCACAGATTACCAGGGCTCCCTTTACTAATGGAGGCAGAGTCACCAGTTCCTTTATGATAAATGAAATTGGAGAACCAAAACAGAATCTGTGAGAACCAATTTAGAAAGCCCATCCTTATGATTTTATCTCTCTAGAACCACTCTCGGTACCAAATGTGTTAGGCTGGGTTCTCTAGAGAAGCAAAATCAGTAAAGCTTATATATATATATATATATAGAGAGAGAGAGAGAGAGAGAGAGAGAGAGAGAGAGAGAGAGATTTATCTTAGGAAAATGGCAGATCACACCCCTAGGGAAACTCCCTTTCAACGGATTGGCGGCTCAAAACATATACATCCAATTTCATCATGGGAATAACCCACATCACAACTGCTTCAACCACTCAGAATTGTGGTCCAGCCAAGTTGATACACCACTCCAACTATCACAGATATTTGTAAAGTGCTTAAAACAGTGACTGGTAAATTTTAAGGAATTTGTAGATATTTGCTAAATGAGGAAATAGAGTGATGGTTGTGTTGGGAGTCCTCAAGACTATACCCAGGTTTAGTGATTCACTAAAATGACTCATACACACACAACTGCCATGGAGTTGGGCTCTAACTCATAGCAACCCCTCCTTGGGTTCCCGAAGCAGTGTCATTACGGAAGTAGATTGCCCAACCTTCCTTCCGAGGAGTGGCTGGTGGGTTTGAACCACCAGCCTTCTGGTTAGCAGTCCAATGCCTTAGGTACTACACCACCTAGAGCTCCTTGAAAATGACTCACAGAACTCAGAAAAGTTGTTATACTCACAGATATGGTTTCTTGCAGCAAAAGAACACAGGTTAAAATCAGCAAAGGTAAAAGGCTCATAGGGCAGAGTCCAGGAGAGACCAGGCAGAAATTTACATTTGTCCCCTTCCTTGGAGTTGCACTTATGTAATGACTTGTGAGAACATTCATGAAGTTCTCCCAAGTTTTGGTGTTCAGAGTTTTTATTGGGAGTTGGTAATGTTGGCATGGAATGCCCATGTGGTTCACTCAGTCTCCAGAGGTTAAACTGATCCTGCATGACTCAAGTTTCCAGTATAAATCAGCATTATTAGCATCAACAACATGGCATGGACCAAGGTTCCAGGTAATCAGTCATTCTTATCAGACAGGCTTAGAGGTCAAGGGCCAGACATTTCTTTGAACATCCCAGACTTGTTGAGTCAACCCTTTATTGCACAATGGTAAAGGGAGATCCCAAGGAAACAGCTAAGTACGAGGCCTAGGTATCTATTCCTGGTGGGAGCAGGCTCTAGGAAAGATAGGCTTCAAGAAGATGAATCTGATTGAATATGTAATTGTTTTAACACACCTAACCTAAAGGAGCTCTGGTAGCATAGTGGCTAAGACACTTGCCTGCTAACCAGATGGTTGGCGGTTCAAACCCACCAGCCACTCCTCGGAAGGAAGGTTGGGCAATCCTACTTCCGTAGTGATACTGCCTCGGAAACCCAAGGAGGGGT
>NW_006921729.1:6851833-6853816 GCF_000298275.1 Orycteropus afer afer
CCACCAGCCACTCCTCGGAAGGAAGGTTGGGCAATCCTACTTCCGTAGTGATACTGCCTCGGAAACCCAAGGAGGGGTCGCTATGAGTCAGGTTTGACTCGACGGCACATAACAACAACAACCTAAAGTTTGGGTGTAAATTGTGTTAAATACATAGCAAAAGGAGGGTGGAGTGGGGAAAGATAGTTAACTACAGGAAAGAAAAAATTGTGCAGGAAAAGACATAGTAAATACTATATGGCTCAGCTAAGAATAGTGTTTACATTTTTTTGTTGTTAGGTGCTGGTGAGTCAGTTCTGACTCCTAGTGACCCTATGTACAATAGAATGAAACATTGTTTTGCTTTATGACATTTTCTTTCTCATTCAACTTTTTGCTTTTCCTGTAGTTCATAGTTGCCTGGATATTTTTGTAATTTGTTTTGTTTTCTATGACACCTTACTAATTTCTTCTGAATTCTCCCACAGATTTTTCAAATAATTGGTCAAAAAAATTTCCAGACACTTCAAGTAATATGAGTTCCTTTTTTTCAGATATTCCTTCACAGCCTTTCATCCTACTCCAGTGTATCAAAGCCCAGAACACAATTCCCATTATGGGACTTCCATTGTCTTTGTCCTGTGCTGGATGCCCAATTTCCTGGATCCCCTGTATTCTTTTTGGCAATTCCCTCATTTTTCTGAAGCACACATTATTCTTTTTTTTTTTTTTTTATTGTGATTTGGGTAAAGATTTACAGAGCAAATTCACTTTCCATACAGCAGTTCACATATACTTTGTCTCATGTCATTGACCACAGTTTACCACAGTGCAACAGCTCCCCTCCCACTTCCTCCCCATAGTTACCTCTTCCCAGTATCCATCCCTCCAAGCACACATATTCTTATAACATGATAATTAAATTATTTAGTTCTTGAATGCCTAAAAATATCTTCATAATACTTTATTTTTTGTTTTTAAATTTTATTGTTGTTGTGAATATACATAGCAGAACATACATCAATTTGAAAGTTTCTACATGTACAATTCAGCAGTACTGATTACATTCTAGACTAGTGCAACCATTCTTACTCTCCCTTTCTGAGTTGTTCCTTCTCAGTTAACATAAACTCACTGCCTCTAAGGTTCCTTTCTAATCTTTCAAGTTGCTGTTGTCAATTTGATCCTATAGAGATAGTTCTTAAAAGAGCATACTGGTCAAGGCAGACCTTTTTTCACTAGTTAAGCAAAACTATTGTTTGGTTTTAAGAAGACTTCAGGGTTTAAGGTTTATTTAAAGTTCACTAGAGCTTAAATTCTAAAGCACCTGGTTTATGGAAAGCTACTGTCTACAATGGAAGCCCTAACTCCATTTTGAGTCTTGATATAAGTTCAGACACCATTTTGAATTCTTTATGTTACTTCTCCAATGCTTGCTGGTCATTAAATCAACAGTGTGGCTATGCTTATGTGCCTATGCTTAGACAAGTATAGGACAAGCCCAGGAAGGGGAATTTGCCCTCAAGAAATTGTGGTTGAAAGTAGATTAACTAGTTTACAGAAAGGTGCTCACTCAAAGAACTAAGGAAGTTAACTGGGCAGTTACTGAAAATGGCCAGTCAGATGCATGTCATTTAAATTGAAGCTTTGGGTCCTGGTGACTATGACTCAGCATCACACAATCAGGTAATCAAAGCCCCAGAACCAATTTGTAACCTTTTTTAATTTGCAATTATGTATGTGTGGTAGTTAAAGTTGTATGTCAACTTGGCTGAACCTGGTTAAGTGGCTGTGCAGCTGGTGGTAGTTATTCCCCATGATGAGACTGGCAATCAGGTCCATGGTGTGTTCTATCACAAGCAGCTGAGTAGCTGCTTTGGGTATGTAGTCTGCTTTCCGTACGTAAGAAACAGCTTTGGGAATGGTCTCTAGCTTATGGCATGCTTGAACCCTGCATGTAGCCGTGTCATTGTTCAGCAGCCTGCCATGCTCTGCTGACCTTGG
>NW_006921729.1:6854041-6854800 GCF_000298275.1 Orycteropus afer afer
GGAGCTCTGGTGGCATAGTGCCTAAGGCACTTGACTGCTCACCAGAAGGCTGGAGGTTCAAACCCACCAGCCACTCCTTGGAAGGAAGGTTGGGCCATCCTACTTTCGTAGTGATACTGCCTCAGAAACCCAAGGAGGGGTTGCTATGACTCGGGGCCGACTTGACGGCAAACAACAACAACGTGTGGTTTGGTACCATTGGGACTGTGCCCTTTCACTTGTCAGCCTTGGGCTTGTCAGTCTTAGAAGATGGTAGCTGTCTGAAAGAAACACTGCTAGCTCCAGTGGGCCGGGAGCAGGAGGTAGAGCTGAAGCCCAATGTTGAGGGGCTTTCACCCAACCCCTAGAACCTGGCACTTTGAACTCGACTTAAAGCCTCCAAACTGTAAGAGATTAAACTCCTGTTTCGTAAAGCCATCCCATTTGTGGTATATTTCTGTAAGAGTGGCACTAGGTAACCAGAAAAGTATGCATCCTAATCATGGTCCTTTTCCCTCTTCTGTCCCCTCTACAATAGTGATGACTTGACTTGCCATCAATTATGATTTTGTGATGACTTCTTTCTTCTTTATCATATATAATGAACACCATGACTAATTCAGTGGATTCCATCAGCTACTGTAATGATACTTTTGTCTTTGTCCTGTTTAAAACTTAATAAATAGTCCATCAACTGAGGAATGGATAACCAAACTATGGTACATACACACAATGGAATACTATGCAACACTAAAGAATAATGTAGAATCTGCAAAACAC
>NW_006921729.1:6857206-6860133 GCF_000298275.1 Orycteropus afer afer
AAGTCTCTATAAAAATTTTTTGACTCTGGGGTCTGCAGTGCACTGAATTGCTTGGAATGACTCTTCTAGGCATAGACTTTGTAACTCTGTGTGTGTGTGTATACACACACACATACATACATATAGGATAATATGCAGAATGTGCACTGTCCTAAAGGCCTCTCACTAAGAATGATTGCTTATGTTTTTATTATTAATTTGCCACAGCAAACTATAAGTTAAAGGCATTAACTTCTGCTCTTTTATATGTATACAGACACAGATAGATAAAGGACACTGCTCACTAATTGCCACTCCTTGGAAGGAAGGCTGGGCAATCTACTTCTGTAGTGATACTGCCTCGGAAACCCAAGGAGGGGTCGCTATGAGTCGGGTCCGACTCAACGGCATATAACAACAACAGTTCTCTAATTGACATGGTTATGTTCTAAAGACCAAGTTGTTATGCATAAATTGGTGTTATGTGAAAATGGGAGGATGACCACATCAGATCACAAAATGCAGAATGACTACCTCATTACATCACTGCCAAAGCATTGAAAATCATGGCCCAGCCAAGTTGACACATAACCTTAACTATCATAGCCAGTGTTACTCTCACCTTGCACTTCAGCATTCATTAATGCCAGACATACATTGTTAATGTGCAAACTAGTCAGATAGTAATTTTTTACTATTGTCATAAATGTGAAATGTCAGATGAGATACTCAATAAGTGAGAAGTAGGCATGTGTGCACATGTATTGTCCTTTTTTTCTAGAGACTTTCCTTCCACAGTTCTTTACCACACTACTCTAATTCGACTGGTTGTTGCCTAGGCCATGTACAACTGTCTTCCTGTCCTTCACCATTCTGTGCTGGATCCTCCATTTCCTGGACCCTAAGCCTATCTCTAGGAGCTCTGGTAGCATAGTGCCTAAGGCACTTGACTGCTAACCAGAAGGCTGGCAGTTCAAACCCACCAGCCACTCCTTGGAAGGAAGGTTGGGCATTCCTACTTCCGTAGTGATACTGCCTCGGAAACCAAGGAGGGGTCGCTATGAGTCGGGGCCAACTCAATGGCAAATAACAACAACAACAAGCCTATCTCTATTTTGCTCCCTCATTTTGCTGAACCACACATCCTCTAGCAATATATCTCAAAAGCATAATGTTGAGAGAAAAAAGCAAATTGCTGAATAATACAGAAATATTTTTTATTTGCAAAAAGCAACACTAATATTATTTATGGATTGATTCTGTAAAAATAATGAAGGAGGGAAATAAGGAGAAGAGAAAGAAAGGGATGTCTACTTTATCTGAAAAAAAGTCTGTAGAAATAAAGTAAAAAAAAAGATCATATATGTACACGGTGTTCATCAAAGCACTTATAAGAGATTCAAAGTAGAAATATAAATGTTCAATAATAAGATACTGGTTATATATATATATAGAATAAAAATCCATGAAATATAATGGAGGTATTAAACATGATATTATAGCTTACTTGTTGACTGGAACATATGTATAATAACTTGCTAGTTGAAACAAGGAGTCTGTGGTAAGATATATATATTATAATTCGTATGTATGTATGCAAGTGTGTGTGTGTGTGTTCACCAAAGTATTAAAGTGATGAATTTCAGATCTACTTTTCTACGTAAAGTTTTTGTTCTGAACATGTACTCCCTTTATAATTAGAAAAACAATTTTTGCTTTAATTTAAAAGCAGCTTGGTTTTTTGGTTTAGTTATGTAGTTAAGAGGTTAAAAAATTGATGCAGGCACCTCTTCTAAAATGTTTATAAAACAATTAAGCACCTTGTTTATGGAAAATGAGAAATCTGAGAAGTAGAAGAAAATTGCCCTGTTCCCAGAACACAGTAGCTATAGGGAGAACCTCTCTCCACAACCAGGTAATAAATGACAACTAAACAGCCAGGATTGTCTGTAAAACACAAAAATAATGTACTCCATCCACGTAATGAGGAGCTCTGGTGGCATAGTGCCTAAGGCATTTGATGCTAACCAGAAGGCTGGTGGTTCAAACCCACCAGCCACTCCTCGGAAGGAAGAGTGTGCAATCTACTTCTGTAGAGATACCACCTTGGAAACCCAAGGAGGGGTCGCTATGAGTCGGGACCAACTTGATGGCAGTGAGTTTGGTTTTGGTTTTATCTAAGTAATTGCTCAAATGCCTGCTATTCTTGAGATCGTTATTCTTAGAAAGTTAACATTACAGCTGAAAGTGGGCATCAAAATACTTCAGTTCTTTCTGCAAGTACTGCAAGCTTGGGGAAGGTCATTTATCATCTCTGGAGTTTCATTTCTTTTTATAAAAACCTGAGATTCAAAATTTTATTTGCAATATCCTGTGCTAAAATATTAAACAGTAAATGACATCAGCAAAGTACATTTTTTAAAAAAAATCATTATTAAAATCCAAAGTGTCCTTGTGTTATTAGCAAAGTGGAGCATCTACTTTTTGGCTCACTGAAATTTCCTGTAATACCACAGATCCTTTGCAACTAGTGGATCAATAGAAACAATATTACAATGTTAGTTACTGACTGACAGAAAGATATAAGCCAGCCTTACATTGACCTTCATGTAATAAAATTGTCAAGATATTTTCTTTTCTTTAAACCATGATCTGGCTTTTAAAGTGACATTATTTTTAGATTAAAGCAAATTAAATAACTGATTTTTGAACAGCTATGACAAAAGATACTAATACTAATCTACTTTATGTTGTTGCTGTTGGCTGTCATCTGGTCAGTACTGACTCATAACCCCAGTTTGCAGATTGGACCATTGTGATCCATAGGGTTTTCATTGGCAGATTTTTTTTTTTTTTTTTTTTAGGATTTGGGTGAAGATTTACAGAGAAAATTCACTTTTCATACAGCAGTTCACATATACTTTGTCTCATGTCATTGACCAAAATTT
>NW_006921729.1:6861663-6863833 GCF_000298275.1 Orycteropus afer afer
CTTCTGTGTCTGTGTTAATTGGTTTCCCTTTTCTTTGTTGAAGAGGGTCTGTGCAATCCTTCTGCCTAGTCCGCCATCTTGCCCCGCCTCTCATTGGCAGATTTTTAAAATAGATCTCCAGGCCTGTTTTTCTAGTCTGTCTTAGTCTGGAAGCTCCACTGAAACTTGTTCAGCATCATAGCAATACACAAGCCTCCTCTGACAGATGGGTGGGGGCTGCCCATGAGGATCATGGGTTGGCAATTGAACCCAGGTCTCTCATGAAAGACAATAATTCTACCACTGAACCACCAATACCTCTGCTTTACAAGGATATTAAATTAAGAGATCACATCTTGTAAAGTACTTTGAGAATCATTCATTTAAGGTATCTTACAAATAAAATACCCAACCGCTACTGATATTTATGTTTTCAGACAAGAAAGTAATACTCATGCTTCTAATTTTACTTAAGCCATCCTTAAAGTATCATTTCAGGATAACTCCAGGTGAACCAAGAGATAAAAAGCTACTTTTCAGGAAACCAAAAGTACAAGATTTGTTGTTGAGAAAGAATAATCTAGAAAGCATCCTAGTAATAATGAATATAAAAAGTCTCAAAGTACTTTTAAAATCTGTAAGGCACACACTCATCCAGAAAATGGATGATATGGTCAGCTGACACAGCACACACTCATAATTCTGTTCCCCTACCCTCTTGATATAGTTACAGAGTTGCTGTTGCTGTTAGTCGCTGTCCAGTCAATCCAGGCTCATGGTGACCCCAGGTGTGCAGAGCAGAACTGCTCCATAGGGTTTTGAAGGCTGTGCCTTTAAGAAAGTAGATCATCAAGTCTTTCTTCCAAGGCACTTTGAGAGGGTTTGAACTGCCAGCCTTTTGGTTAGTAGTCCAGCTTAATCATTTGCACCACCCAGGGACTCCACAATGTAATTTGATTAAGTCAACATTCACCTAATATGTCATGACTATGTAAATACATTGAACACTAGTGACCAAAGACCAGATGAGTTATGGGATGACATCAAGGACATCATACATGAAGAAAGCAAAAGGTCATTAAAAAGTCAGGAAAAAAAGAAAAGACCAAAGTAGATGTTAGAAGAGACTCTCAAACTTTCTCTTGAACATAGAGTAGCTAAAGCAAATGGAAGAAATGAAGTAAAAGAGCTGAACAGATGATTCCAAAGGGCAGCGCAAGAAGACAAAATAAGCCATCATAATAAAAAGAAGAGAGCCAGCCAAGATGGCAGAGGGTGGAGCCTAAAGAGTCTCAGAGAAGTGGAGACCTGATCACATTGTACCTGGCACTGCACCTGGGATTCCCTTATCTCTGGATTCCTTGTTATGTGAATGTATAAATTCCCATATTGTCTAAGCTAGAGGAGTTAGAATTTTTACTATTTGCTGCTGAAAGAGTATATGGATTGATCAAAAAACCTATAACCAAACACACTACTATTGAGTTGTTTCCAATTCATAGTGACCCTATAGGAAAGAGTAGAACTGAACCATAGGGTTTACAAGGCTGTAAATCTTTATGGAAGCAGACTGCCTCATCTTTCTCCTGCAGAGCCACTGGTTGGTTCAAATTACTGACCTTTCAGTTAGCAGCCAAATGCTTAAATCACTGCACCACTAGAGCTCCTCTAGACTGACAGTGTATTATATTATTTGATACATTTCTAAATAATAATTGCTGTCAGTCCAGATATATAGTGATACATATATTTCTAAATATTTAATATATATAGGAGTACTTGGGTGGTACAAACGATTAAGTGCTTAACTACTAGCCAACAGGTTGGTGGTTTGGAGGTGCCTTGGAAGACAGGCCTCGGTATCTGTTTGTGAAAAGTCATCGGCTTGAAAACCCTATGGAGCAGTTCTACTCTCCACACATGGGGTTGTCATGAGTTGGAATTCACTCAATGGCAACTAACAACTATATATACATACACACACACACACATATATATACATACACATACAAGTACACACACACACATATTTGGCCATCCATATCTATGGATTCTACATCTGGGGATTCAACCAACCATGGATTGAAAATATTTGGGGTGGTGGGGGGAGCAATAGAACCATCAAAGCAATCCCTCAAATGCATCAGTTCTTCAGTCTTCCTTATTCATTTTTCAGCTTTCTCGTGTATAT
>NW_006921729.1:6870165-6872781 GCF_000298275.1 Orycteropus afer afer
ATTGGTTTCCCTTTTCTTTGTTGAAGAGGGTCTGTGCAATCCTTCTGCCTAGTCCGCCATCTTGCCCCGCCTCCCATTTTTCAGCTTTCGATGAGGCAAATGAGAATACTATGGCATGAGTCAGGTGCACATCAGTCTTCAAAGGGATAGCTTTGCTTTTTAACACTTAAAAGTGGTCTTTCTCAGTAAATTTTCCCAATATAATACTTCACTTTATTTTTTGACTGGTCTTTCCATTGGTATTGATTCCAGATCCAAGTAAAATGAAATCCTCGACAACTTCAATCTTTTCTCCATTTATCATGATGTTGCTTATTGGTCCAGTTGTTAGAATTTTTGTTTTCTTTATGTTGAGGTGTAATCCAAACTGAAGGCTGTTGTCTTTGATCTTTATCAGTAAGTGCTTCAAGTCATCTTCACTTTCAGAAGCAAGGTTGTGTCATTTGCATATTGCAGATTGTTAATGAGTCTTCCTCCAATTCTGATGCTGCATTCTTTTTCATACAATCCAGCTTCTTTGGTTATTTGCTCAGAATACAGATTGAATAAGTATGGTGAAAGGATAAAGTCTTGATGCACACATTTTCTGATTTTAAATCACACAGTTCTGTTCTGTTCAAATGACTGCTTCTTGGTGTATGTACAGGTTCCATATGAGCATAATTAAGTGTTCTGAAATTCTCATTCTTTGCAATGTTATTCTTCATTTGTTATGATCCACGGAGTTAAAAACACAGAGATGGCTCTGGGGGAAGGTTTTTAATCTTCTTTCAACATCTGTGGGCTCAGCAATCATTGGAGATCTCCATGTGCCTTGGCATCAATCTTCCCCTGGGTTTAGGAGGTTCTCAGCACAGGGACCCTGGGTCCAAAGGATGCACTCTATTTCTGGCTCTTCTTTCTTGGTGCCACTAATGTCCCTCAATCTCTGCTCACTTGTGTAATCTCTTTTATATCTCAAAATGAGCTCTGGTGGTATAGTGTCTAAGGCATTTAACTGCTAACCAGAAGGCTGGCAGTTCAAACCCATGAGCTACTCCACAGAAGGAACACCAGGCAATCTACTTCCAAAAAGATTTACCACCTCAGAAACCCAAAGGGGGTCACTATGAGTTGGAATTGACTCGACATCAGTGAGTTTGTTTTTTGTTTGGTTTATATCTCAAAAGAGACTGACTGGAGACACAACTTAATCCTGTAGATTATATCCCGCTGCATTAATATAACTGCCTCTAATCCTGCCTCTTTAATGTCATAGAGCTTAGGATATGCAATGCATAGTATAATTACATCAGATTACAAAATGGAGGATAATTACTTAATACTGAGAATCACAGCTTAGCCAAGTTAACACATATGTTTCGGGAATACAGTTCAATTGATAACACTGGGCATGAACAGAGACCTGTACATGTGCATGACCTTATGATCCCAAGAAATACTTACAGCTTCTCTTTTCTTTATTTCATATGCATTTATTTATTTATTTTATTTTTTAATTGCGATTTGGGTGAAAGTTTACTGAGCAAATTTATTTTCCATACAGCAGTGCATACACATTTTGTTTTGTAACACTGACTGCAATTCCCCACAATGTAACAGCTTTCTTCCCACTTTCTCCCTATAGTTACCTCTTCCTTGTGTCCTTCTTTCCTATGCATTCTTGCCCTCTGAGCTAGATCCCTGTGAAAATATTGCCCTTCTGTTCTCCTATGATTGATTGTTCTAAGGAGTATATTTACCTGATGTAAATGTTCACCCTATATGACTGTCACAGGAGTGAGTTCAATTCCAGACCTGAAGGATAACTAGGGGCCATAGTCTTGGAGGTCTCACCAGGCTCTCTCAGAACAGTAAACCCGTTCCCCCCCCCATGATTTTGAGTTTTGTTCCACATTGTTTTCCTACTTTATCCAGGATCTCCTGTACTGATCCCTTCCTGAGTGGTTGACAGTGGTAGCCAGGTACCATTTAGTTCTTCTGGTCTCATGATCATATAGGCTGAAGACTGCGTGGTCTACTAGTTCCTTGGACTAATTGTTTCCATGCATCTTTGTTTTTCTTCATTCTTCTTTACTCTGGACAAGGAAAGACCCACTGTTGCATGTAGATGGCCACTTGCAAGCTTTAAGAGCCCAGTCACTATTCACCAAAGTAGGATGTAGAACAATGTTTTTGTGTAGTATGATATGCCAGTTGAGCTTGATGTCCCCTGAGACCATGGTTCTGAGCCCAGAGGTTCAACAACTCGCTCCATCAGGGTGGTTGACCATGCTTAGGAAGTTATCATAACTTTTCCCCCTATTAGTTCTAGTTATATAGTTTATGGACATTCTCACAGCACATACAAGTATGTATATAGAAATATCATCTGCCAATTTTATATTTATATATATTTCCTTTTGCCTAGACATACCTGATCATTCAGCCTGTCTACCCATCTATTTACCTGTACATTAGTGTTTTATAACTGATAACACAGTATTGTATTTGTAAAAGGGTTTATCTTTGCTGTCTGTACCTCTTGTGCACCGCTCTGTGTCTTGTTGTTGTTGTTGTTAAGTGCTGTCGAGTCGTTTCTGACTCATAGCGACCCCATGCACAGCAGAACGAAAC
>NW_006921729.1:6873481-6877618 GCF_000298275.1 Orycteropus afer afer
TGATTCTTCCTCCAATCCTGATACCACGTTTTTCTTCATATAGTCCAGCTTCTCGGATTATTTGCTCAGCATATAGATTGAATAAGTGTGCTCTGTGTCTTATATACAGCTTTTCAAAACCCTCAAGTGTCTCATTCTCCTGCTCTTCCATTTAAAGTTTTATGTGTGTTCTTGTTTGTCCCAACCAGTATTGCAGCCTAAGGTAAAAGCCCTGGTAAAAATTTTCACTAATCATTTTTTGCCAAACACCCTGGGAACAGGGTTTTCTCTGCTGAGTGAGTTTAGGGTAAGGTCAGATAACGACAATGCCCTGTGAATGGGGTTTTTCCCAGAGATCTGTGAGATAGGCAACTAATGAAAATGTTTTAGAGATGGGGCTGTCTGAAGAGATCCAAGCTCTGTTGGCTCCCTCCAGTGACTGTGAAGTTACTGGTTTCCAAGGCTACCATAGAGCTGGGGAAAGGGGTTTGGAGCAGGCTAAATGAAAACATCATAAATCCCACTCTTCTTACTGGAATTCACTGGTTTTTATCGAATGACTTCTCTTCAGGTTGTTGTAAGTCTTTGGTTAATTTCCAGAGTTTTGAAAAAGTTGGTTTTGATAAGTTTTCAGTACATTTATTGCTTTTATAGAGAAGTGGATTTAAAGAAGTTCTCATTCCACCATTTTGCAAACTGTACTGATACTGACTTTTTGAAGAATCATCTTATAAAATGTCCCTCTTTCTTGGGTTGTGAGGTTACTTCCTCCTGGTGTCATTTAACTTGTTCCTCTCTACTCTGCATTTCCTGCAAGTTGGAAAATGGATTTAGAGGTTTGATTAGGTTCTGACTAACCATTTCTGGAAAAACACTGTTCTGGTTACCTAGGACCATTCTGACAGGAATATACCAGAGATGGGATGACCTTAACAAACAGGAGTTTATTCTCTCATAGTTTGGAGGCTTTAAATCTGAGTTCAAAGTGCCAAGCTCTAGGGGCTGTGTGAAAGCCCCTCGACCTTGGGCTTTAGCTCTGCTTCTTCCTCTAGGCCCACTGAAGCTAGAAGCATCTCTTCACTCTGGCAGCTACTAGCTGCTGAGGCTAAGAAGCCCAAGGTCAACAAATAAAATGGCACAGTCCCGATTTTACCAAGCCACATGGCAGGCCATTAACTCAAGTCCATTGTAAGTCTCAAGGTCGGCAGAGCATAGCAGGCTGCTGAGCGATGACACAGCTACATGCAGGGTCCAAGCATGCCATAGGCTAGCGACCGTTCCCAAGGCTTCTCTTTATATACAGGAAGCAGATCACATCTCAAAGTGACTACTCAGCTGCTTGTGGTAGATCCCACCATGGAGTTGATTGCCAGTCTCATCATGGGGAATAACTACCACCAGCTGCCCAGCCACTCAATCAGGCCCAGCCAAGTTGACATACAAATTTAACTACCACAAACACTTTATAGATGATGCTGTATTGTTCATGGTGCATCACTTTAGGAGGCACTTAGTGCTGTGGGGGAGAAAAATATTAAAAATAGACATTTAACTTTTAGTTCAAGAGGTTTCTCTTACCCATGAGCCTAAAAAAACCTGACCTGAACTAATTTTGTCTACAGCTTCACTAACTTTTTTTCCCCCTTTATCTCAAATTACTATTGACTTTACAGCATAGTTAAATTTGTTTGTTTTTTCCCCAATTTGATGACAGTAGTCAATAACAAAACAATTATATCATGATTTAAATTATTGTTGTTGTTAGGTGCCTCGATTTGGCTCTGACTCATAGTGACCCTATATATGACAGAATGAAACATGGCCTGGTCCTGTGCCAGCCCCACACTCCTTGCTATAACTGAGCCCATTGTTGCAGACTCGTTGTTTCTATTCTATTGTTTATAACTGAGGCTTAAGTTGTTGTTGTTGTTGTTAGGTGCTGTTGAGTTGGCTTTGACTCACAGCAATGCTAAGTACAACAGAACAAAACACTGCCTGGTCCTGTGCCAGCCCCACAATCATTGCTATATCTGAGCCCATCATTGTAGCCATTATGCACAGGATGTCCTTTAATGTAGCTTCAACTTCTTCCTTCAGTAACACTGGTTCTTGATCATATGCCATGAAGCAGATGAGTACTGACTGATTCTTTTTGGTACAGTCACTGTGTATTCCTTCCATCTTCTTTTGATGCTTCCTGCATCATTCCATATTTTGCACATAGAATCTTCCAATATTGAGACTCAAGGCTTGATTTTTTTTTTCTTCAGTTCTTTCAGCTTGAGAAATGCTGAGTGTGTTCTTCCCTTTTGGTTTCCTACCTGGACTAGGTCTTTGCATTTTTCATTATAATAATTGACTGTCTTCTTAAGCTGCTCTTTGAAATTTACTGTTCAGCTCTTTTATCTTGTGATTTCTTCCATTTGCTTTAGCTACTCCTTGTTCAAGAACAAGTTCCAGAGTCTATTCTGATATCCAGTTTAGTCTTTTCTTCCTTTCCTGTCTTTTCAATGACTTTTTACTTTCTTCATGGATGATGTCCTTGATGTCATCCCACAATTCCTCTGGTTTTTGGTCATTGGTATTCAATGCATCAAACCTATTCTTCAGATGGTCTCTAAATTCAGGTAGGATATAATCAAGGTCATACTTTGGCTCTGGTGGGCTTGTTTTAATTGTCTTCAGCTCATGTTGAATTTGTATATGAGCAATTGATGTTCTATTCCACAGTCAGCTCCTGGCCTTGTTTTGGCCGAAAATAATGAGCTTCCCTGTTGCCACTTTCCACAAAAGCAGTTGATCTGATTCTTGTGGTATAGCCTCTAGCCTCACGGTAACATGCAAGCTACCGCAGTACAACAAACTGACAGACAAGTGGTGGGAACCAATCATTAGGGTTAGCAAAAGAATGATTTTCTAATTCTATGATTCAACATTTATTAGCCATTATTCTTCTGCAAATACATTTTTAGTCCCCTCTTCTTTGAGTATTACTGTGGTCTCACTTTTTTTTTTTCTTTTTCTAATTCAATCTGTTATAATGAATTTCAGCCATTACTCTTTTTATTCTCAAGTTGTTCCAAATTTGGCCACTTGGAGCCCTATTCTATCTTTTATGTCCTTGGGCATTAATCTTAAGAGCATTTTCTTGATTTCTGGTACAACAAGATGTCTCATGCTTAGTGGTATTTTCCGGCCCCAACCTTGGAACTAATAGCCTCTCCAAGGATATCCGATTCCTTTCAGTGGGGAATGGTATTTAGAAACCAAGAGCTTGGAAAGATATGTCTTGTGTTTTCTTGAATGTGGATTTCCTAGGCTGTGATTTGATATATTTAGTCAAGTTCATGGGTATGGGGTTGTTGAACTTTTCTCTTTTTCTCTAGTTCTACCTCCACATGGACACCTAACCTGAATGACAAAGTATATTTCTATGACCTCAGTGCTTAAAGATGGTGATCAGAGGGACTCAATCTTTGGTTCTCATTGGAACTTACAGTGATCATGATTTTTTTCCAGCTTAAGAAAAGAGTGAACAAACTGTAATGAGCCAACATATCTATTTCATCCAGCCATCTGATTCTCAGATAACTAACAGGATGCTTGACATGTTGAAGGTTTTCAATAAGTGCTTTTTGAATAAATAAAGTACTAAAACATCTTTGTATAAATAGTTATTGCAGCTTAATGTCATCAGAAGATTAAGCAGTAAATATATAGAGATTCATGAGCTACAAATTTTGAAACAGGCCTCAATACAGATTAAAGATGCAAACAAATAATATCTGCAGATCCCAGTTTGTTTATGGATTGAAGAAACTACTCCCATAATTATAGAATAACTTTAAGGACATGCAATAAAAATTAAGACATTAAACAAATATATGTTGGTAGGTTTATCACTAGCAAAAGGGAAGTGGAAAATATGAAGAGCAGCAAGTATTAGTCTTTCTTTATTAGTGTAGAAGGAGGCAAAATTAGACATTATTTAACAACTCAATTATTTTTCCTATGCCAAATTCTGAGAAAATTACATTTTTTTTTTTCAGTTTATCACAATACAACAGCTCCCCTCCCACTTCCTCCCCATAGTACCACTTCCCAGTGTCCATCCATCTGTACTCTCCTGCGCCCTGAGCTGTCTCCCTGTGCATAAGC
>NW_006921729.1:6889995-6890537 GCF_000298275.1 Orycteropus afer afer
TTCAGGCTTTTCTTGGTGGTTTTTTATCGTTGGCCCATTGTTAGAGAAGTAGGAAGTGGCTCTCACTCAGTAAGTGAAGTTGCGGGAGGTGTGGGTGTAGTTGTGTCTTATGGGGACTGTTGTTGTGTCCCAGTCAGTTGGACACAAATTATAATTGAATAACCATCAAAAAACTAAAAGCCCATGGACGAAAAACACACCATATAATCACACATGAACAATAACCAAAAAAAGAGAAAAGGGAAAAAAAAGAAGTAAAAACAAAGCAAACCTGCACTATCTGGGGATAGGGCACTAAGGAAAAAAAAAAGAAAAAAATATAGGGAAGGAGAATAATAAATGAAGAAAAAAAAATAGGAATATTGCAAAAAGAAAAACAAGGAATGGGGTTAGTCACGAGAAAAAAAAATGGGGAAAAGAAACAAACAAACAAACAAACAAAAAACGCCTTAAATTGGGGGTGGGGGGCAGAATTTCAACCAGGCACAGGGAAAAGAAAACTGCTAAAAACTAGGACCTGGTAGGGGAAGATTAAGAATAAT
>NW_006921729.1:6892552-6898726 GCF_000298275.1 Orycteropus afer afer
AGTCTACTTCTGTATCCTTCCCTTCAAGGCTCAGGGGTCCAAGATTATCTTCTGTGTCTGTGTTAATTGGTTTCCCTTTTCTTTGTTGAAGAGGATCTGTGCAGTCCTTCTGCCTAGTCCGCCATCTTGTGGGAACTTCGAAAATTACATTTCTAAGAAAAAGTGAGACTCAAACTAGAGCATCTTTCATTCCTATATTGACAACTGTCATGTGAGAGAGTATAGTGTTAGTCAAGGGAAAAAAGGGAAAAGACAAAAGTGGCTTGAGCCATTTTAATACATTTGGTGGGACGTACATAGACACAAACCCCAGTTCTTATTCCTATTGGGATCAGCTGAGAGGTCTTCTAACTTTTCTGTATAATCCAGAAGAGGGGTCCGATGCTGTTTAGATATGCACCCTCATTTTCAACCCTTTGGAAAAAAAATCTTTTATTTGTACCAAGATTCACATAGATTGACCAATTACTAACAGTTTCCATGCTTGTTTCATCATTCATTCTTCCTCTCTCTGTCTCTCACACACTTTTTTTTTTTTTTCTTTTTAACCATTTGACAGTAAGTTGCAGATATCATGCCCTTCACCCCTAAAATCTTCCATGGATATACTCAAAGAGCAAAAACATTCTCTTATGTAACCTCAATAAAGTTTTCATATTTGGAAGTTTAACATTGATACCATCTCATTTTCTAATTTCAATCATCTATATTCCAATTTCACCAACTGTCCCAATAATATCCTTTATAGCTATTTCTATTTCCAATCCAGGATCACACGTTGAATTTAGTTTTCATGTTCCTTTAGTCACTTTTAATTTGGGGAAGTCCTTCACACTTTCTTTGTCTTCAATGACTCTAGCATTTTTTTAACTTGGATTTGTCTGATGTTTCCTTATTATTAGATTCTGATTAAACATTCTGGGCAGGAATGCTCTACAGATGATGTGCCATCCTCTGTGCATCAGGTCATGAGGTATACATTATTTGTCCTATTATCAATGATGTGAACTTTGATCACTTGTTAAGGCTATGACCATCAGTTTTCTCCTTTGTTAAGTTCTGTGGGAGATATTTTGGGTTTATATAAATATCCTGTTCCTCATCAAACTTTCACCCATTCTTCCTTGAATCATCACCCCAGTTTTTAAATATAGCTGATATAGATGTATCTGTATAATTTGTGGAGCATGAGACACAACCTGAATCAAGTTGTATAATTCTAATAAATTATCCTGGACAGGTGAAATGACTAAAGAATGCCAGCAAACTTCAGGCTGTTCTGTAGACTGACAAACAAACCAATCAGGTGAAAGCTATAAACAATACTAGGTATCTTAGTTTGTTGTACTAATGTAATAATGAAAATAAAACAGCAGCAGTGGATGTCTTAAAGGAATAGGAAGTTATTGTTTCACAGTTTTGTAGGCTAGGAGTTTGAATTCAGGGCATTGACCAGGCTTGGCTCTCTCAGTGGGCTCCAGGGAAATCTGTTTCAGCTTCTATAGCTCTGGGTGATTCTTGGCATTCCTTGGCTTGTAGATAGATCCTTATATGGTGTCTTTCCCTTGTGTGTGACTCTCTGTGCCTGTTCTGATCTTCATGAAACACAATTTAGAAGGGATTGGGATTAGAACCTATACTACTCTTATACGACTATATTAACATAACAAAGAAAACCCTTATTTCCAAATAGGGTCATATTCACAGGTACAGGGGTTAGGACTTTAATATCTTTCTTGGAGATACAATTCAAGCCATAACACCAAAGAATGAAAGAACAAATTCAGGTTGAGGCTAGAACCTGGCAAGTCCTCAGATCAAGATTCTCTTGCTACTCAGAGCCAGGTGAGCTTTAACTAGGATGAATCTTTAAGTGTTTCTGTAATTATTCTCTAGATTAGGAAGACTCTCTCTCTTTCTATTAAGTTACTGAACGTTTATTTTCAAAATGTACTTAGCTTCCAAGGCTGAGGTTCTTTCCTGGGAAGAAGCTTTTCTTCTTAATGAAGAATTCTTAGACTTGTAACAGGAAGTGTGCCCTGTAATGCCTGGCAGTGAAGGGCAGAGTGGTGCTTGGCTCCACAGGGTTGGCTAATTCTTTCTCCTGACTGCAGTGCATTTACTCCTCTCAAGAGAGAAAATTTGCTTCATATTCATATGCTTCCTTGACATACATCATCTGAAAAAAGCAGTGATTTAAAAATAAAGATCTCAAATCATGTGATTTGTTAGTGACAAAGTCCTGCTGGAGCTTCTCTAAGTGTCGGTGGCTCCAGGATGGAAATGGTCTCATAGCTAAATAATAGTACAGCTATTTTCATTCATTTACTCACTGGCAAGGAGAATGAATGCCTATGGGCTTGCACAAAGATTTATGCACAAGAAGAGTATCCACAGCATTAATCCAAGAAAAAATTGATATGGAGAGTAAATGTTTTTCAAGCTAAAAAATAACAAATATGACAGCAAGAGAAAATACCTAGTTTTTCTTGAAATGTAATTAACATACAGTGAAATGTAAATATCTTGTACTTGACAATTGTATATACCCATGTACCACCATAAAACAAGATATAGAACATTTCCACCAACCCAAAACATTCCCTCTTGTCCACTTCCACTCAATACCTACCATCCACTATTATTTCATCACCATCTTTCCCTACCACGTGGCCACTATATTAATTTGTATCATAATATGTTGGCTTTGCCTATTTTCAAACTTTATGTAAAAAGAATCATACAATATATACTCTTTTGGATTCTAGTTTCTTTACTCACCTTTGTGTCTGTGAAATTTATCTATGTAGTTGTAATTTGTACTTTTTTTTTAATTGGCATGTAATATTCCTCCATGTTATTTTGGAAGGCAGCTATGCTCACCACTATACCATCAATGCTCCTCCATCTTATTCTGAAGCAAATCCCAAACATCACATAATTTCATTCATAAATAATATTTTAGCAGGTAACTCTACGAGAGACAAGTCCAAAATGCCCATATTATCCCATCTAAAAGAAATCATCATAAATGCTATGATATAATTTTGATCTTCTGTCTGGTTGGGCTGTTGGGGGTTACAGTGCCGGTTGCAAGGGTTTGAGGACAGCTCATGGCAGAAGATAGCACATCCTGGGGGGTGCTACCCATAACATTTGTAGTGTTGGTGAAGAATATTGAATATACCATAGACTGCCAGGAGAATGAACAAGTAAGTTTTAGAAGAGACACAACCAGAATGTTTCTTAGAAGTGAGGATGACAATACTTTGGCTTTCTTACTTTGGATATATCACCAGGAAGGCATAATTTCCATAATTTTCTAGCCAATTGTTAGAAAAGGACATCATGTTTGGTAAAGGAGAGGGTGAGCCAAAACAAGGAAATCCCTTAACAGGATGGAGAGACACAATAGCCACAGCTATGAACTCAAACATACCAATGATATTAAACATGCACAGGACTGGGCAATGTTTTGATCTGTTGTACATAAGGTTGCCATGAGTTGGAGCTGACTCCATAGCAACTGACAACAACAGTGGGCTTCTGAGTAAGGGAAAGATGGAGACAATGAGGGAGAGGGGTGTCTTTAGGAAACTCATGTTGCTGTTGTTTGCCATTGAGTCGGACCCGACTCATAGTGACCCCTCCTTGGGTTTTGGAGGCAGTATCACTCATAGTGCAATGAAAATATCAACTTATTATTATTTGTAAAATATATCATATACCCACATAGTACTTAGTTTGGAGTTGATAAATGTGTGTGGAATAAATGAATGACAACATCAGGGACCTTGTATGACAAAACACCCTGCTTTCTATTCCTGTCTTTTCTTTCTGGATTTCTAGCTGCTGAACCATATACCTTAAGAAGCATTTATCCTTCTCAGCATGCTTATCATACTAGCCTGCTTCAGGACATGCAAAATCTCACAGTCCAAAATGTCCTTTCTTCTCTTTGTTTAAAATGATCCATATTCACATATCATCCTCTTTTTATGTTGGAATTTAATTTTGACTATAAGAGATTGGTTTCATTCCTGGGTTACTGTGAGTTGGCCTGCATCCCGTTTTTTTCTTATTCATTAAAAAGAAATTTCTTTTTCATTTTAATTTTCTATTCTGAAAACAGTGTGCATTTCCTCAATTCGACATGCAAATCAGTAACAGCACATTTCTTGTTCTTGGTCTATTTCCCTGTGCCTGCCTCTATTTCTTCAGCCCTCCTGCTGTTTTCCTGCCTGTGTGTTCTTTTATTCTGTTGATAGCTTTCATTGTGGTCTCCCCTTCCCATCTGGCCCTTCAAGCTGGGCTGCAGTTCTGCGCTGTGGTGGGGCCGCTCAGCGATTGGACTCTGTCCAGCCCCTACCAAATGGTGTCTCTCTGTAGTGGGAAGATGAATTTAGGATGTCTTTCCTATGGTGCCTTGACTGCTATACTGTCTTGCTTTGGGTACAAAAGCCCATTCCAACTTGAAATACTGTCTGTACTCTGTATTTAGTAATAATCATGATAATAATAATAATAGACAATAAGTCACACACTTTCAGGGCCTTTTTCAGCAGAATTCCCCACTTGGGCTATTATCTTTCAATAATATTCAATAAAGTCTACAGATTCCATTGCAACACGTCTTCATGAATGATCTGTTCTCCTAACTGTCCTACATTTTCCTCCTCTGTTGTTAGGTACTGTATTCTCTCTCCTCGATAGAAGTGAGATTTTAAAAATTAGAATCGATTTAGCTGATGACCAGAGTAAGTATTCTTCAAGTTAAAAAAATAACTACTGTGATGACAAGAGAATAAACTAGTTTTCATTGAAGTTTAATTAACGTACAATGAAATGCACACACGGTAAGCATTTGATAGGATTTTACAATTGTATACACCCATTGTGACCAAAATAAGAAACAGAACATCTCCATCACCCCAGAAAATTCCCTTCTGTTCTCTTCCAGGCACCCAGAGGGAGCCACTAACTCTGATTCCTGTCATTATTGATTTGCTTTGCCTGTTTTAAAACATTATATAAGTACCGTCTGTGTGCTTTTATGTCTGGCTTTTTAAAGTCATTATTATGTCTGTGAAAGTCATCTGTGTTTTCTGTGTATCTATAGTTCATTGTCATTTGTTGCTGAATAGTGTTGTGGATTGAATTGTGTGTCCTCTCCCCTCTCCCCCCGCAAAATGTGTTGAAGGTCTAACCCCTGTATTTATAAATAAGACCCTGTTTAGAAATAGGGGTGGTATTAATGTTGTTACTGAGGTCATACCAGAGTAGGGTGAGTCCTATACCTAATCACTTCTGAAAGGTATCTTATAGAAAGAGCAGAATACACACACACACACACATACATACAGGAAGAATTGACAGACCATGTGCAACCCTGCTGGCATTTGAAATACCGGTGGCACAGCCCCAGGCCTCACAGTAACATGTCACTAGAGCACAACAAACCGACGGACAAGTTTTTCTCCCTTAGCTGATCAAAACCTCTCCACCCTCCCTTACCTGACCTCTGCTGCTTGCTAACTCTGTCCTGGATGCCCTCCTGGCTTTCCTGTCCTTTCCCCTTCACTTTTCCTGCCACTTGGGGGTTGGGGCTTGGGTCCCCCCACTTACCCGAATGTCTCTGCCGCTTGCTTGCCCTGTCCTGGACATATCCTGGCTTTGCTTTCCTTTCCCCTCTGCTTTTCCTGCTGCTTTTCTACTAGAACTGTAGAATCACAAAAAATCAAATTATTAGTGTTTTAAGTTTTGAGTGGTTTGTTACATAGCAACAGATAACTGAAACTCACTGTATGCCACTGTAAATCATCACCTCATTTATCCTGTCTGTTTTGTTAGGTGCTGTCGAGTTGTTTCCGACTCATGGCGACCCCATGCACAGCAGAACGAAACACTGCCCGATGCCGTACCAGCTCCATGATCCCTGCTATACTTGAGGCCATCATCGCAGCAACTGTTGAAGTCCTTTCCCTCCCTCGTCGACCCTCCACCCTATCAAGCATGACATCCTTCTCCAGGGAATGGTCCCTTCTCACAACATGACCAAAGTAGGTGAGACAAAGTCTGGCCACTCTCACTTCCAAGGAGCATTTTGGCTGCACTTCCTCCAGGACAGATCTGTTAGTTCTTTTAGCAGTCCATGGTACTTTCAGCATTCTTCGC
>NW_006921729.1:6899181-6900888 GCF_000298275.1 Orycteropus afer afer
TAGTATTCCCCATGATGAGATTGGTAATCAACTCCATGGTGGAATCTACTGGGAGCAGCTGAGGCCTTAGGGAATATGGTCTGCTTCCTGTATTTAAGCAGAAGCCTTGGGAATGGTCTCTAGCTTATGGCACACTTGGACTCTGCATGTAGTCGTGTCATTGCTCAGCGGCCGGCCATGCTCTGCCGACCTTGGGACTTATAATGGACTTAAGTTAATGGCCTGCCGTGTGGTTTGGTAACATTGGGACTGTGCCTTTTTACTTGTCAACTTTGGGGCTTCTCAGCCTCAACAGCCAGCGGCTGTCTGAGTGAAGGAATGCTTCCAGCTCCAGTGGGCTGGGAGCGGGAGGCAGAGTGGGACCCCAAGGTTGAGGGGCTTTCACCCAGCCTCTAGGGCCTGGCACTTTGAACTTGGACTTAAAGCCTCCAAATTGTAAGAATAAATTCCTGTTTTTTAAGATGATCCCATTTGTGGTATATTCTTGTCAGAGCAGCACTAGGTAACCAGAACATGCCTCAAGTCATGCTCACTTTTAGCAAGCAAAGTTGTGTCATCAGCTTATTGCAGGTTGTTAATGATTCTTCCTCCAGTCCTGATGCCACGTTTTTGCTATTGTTTTAGTATTTGCTTAATACTAAATACAAATGTTAATACTAAATACAAATGTTGTTGTTAAATGCCATCGGAACTGACTCATAGCAACCCCTCCTTGGGTTTTTGAGGCAGTATCACTACGAAAGTAGATTGCCTCATCTTCCTTCCGAGGAGTGGCTGGTGGGTTTGAACCGCCAGCCTTCTGGTTAGCAGTCAAGTGCGTTAGGCATTATGTTACCAGAGCTCCCAAATACAAATAGTATTTGCTAAATATTTGTGCTGGCCCTTTTTTATTTTTATGTGAAGGTTTATCATTTTTTCTTTGAGGTTATCCCGTGATTTAAAGTTTTCTTCCCAAGTTTAGAACAGTCTGTTCTCTCTTATAGTTGTCTTGACATCCCTACCATCTAGAAGTTCTGTAACGACACAGGTTCTTCCCTCTTTTTGGTTTGTAGTTGTCTTCATTTGGTCAATTGATGTCTCTGGTTCCCTGTTTACAATCTTGTAGGCTTATTTACTTTGGATACTTGCATAGCTGAGTTGGTTTCTGGGTTACATCATCAGGTGTGTTCATGGTCAGTTGTTGGTTGTTGTTGCTTCTCTGTCCAAAGGACTCCCTTTAGCATCTCTTGTAAGGTTGGTCTGGTTTTAATAAATTCCCTTAATTTCTGCTTATCTGGAAATGTCCTAGTTTCACCATCGTATTTGGGGGACAGTTTTGCTGGGTACATAATTCTTCATTGGAAATTTTTCTCTTTCAGGGTTTTGTATATATCATCCCATTGTCTTCTCACCTGCACTGTTTCTACTGAGAAATCTGATCTTAGTCCTATTGATTACCCCTTGTAGGTAACTTTTTGCTTTTCCTGTGCTGCTTATAGGCTTCTTTCTTTATCTTTGGTTTTGGTGATAATGATATGTCTTGGTGATTTTCTTTTGTGGCCTATCCTGTTTGGGGTTTGTTGGACTTCCTGAATGGATATATTCTCATCTTTCATCATATCAGGGAAGTTCTCTTCCAACAAATCTTGGACAATTTTCTCAGTGGTTTTACTTTTTCTCTTCCTGTTCTGGAATTCCAATGACATGTAGGTTATTCCTTTTTATGGT